>NC_071534.1:900000-1150000 GCF_026979565.1 Vidua chalybeata
GCAAGGGAAGAAACGAAATGTAAATACGTATAATTAACACATCTATTTAATTGACTCTCTGCATTATTCATTGCAATCATAGCACCAGAATCAGAACGTTTCACTAGGATAGCTTTATTTATTGTCAGCAACATTTCTGAGTGAATTCAATCACTGGAACATGATACATAGTTGCCCTTTTTAAAACAATAAAACTCAGTAATACCTCATTTTTTTTTGTTTATTTTAAGCTTGTTAAACTTCCATTTGTAAGTAATAACTTTTTTTAAATATTCCCTTCTTTTTCTTGTACCATGTCTAGACTTTCTTGAAAAACTGAAGCCTATATCACGGTTCCTACCTCCTCTAAAAAATTCTGTATTAAGCAAAGTAGCTACAGAGAGTTGCGCCCTCTGAGGACACAGAATTAGTGTATTTAAAAAAAAAAAAAAAATGAGACCGCTGCTAAAGAAACAGTCTGATTGAATCCTGAGTTAGGCCTAGCACCAGCTTTGGAGACTTTAAGAAAAAATGCAGACAGGTTTCTTTTCAGAATTAATTCCATATGTTCTTAGCCATATTTTCCAATACCCTGTAGTTCTGCTTGGCCTGGTGGAATGCCTAGATTTTATAGGCTTCCGACATCCATAATTTTTCTCCTTTTCTGATTTTCAGCTACTTACTGGCAAATTTGAAATATTTTTGCCTTTCTCTGCCCATTATGGATTTTGTGTCGTCCTAAGTGGATGTCATAAGCTTTGTGCAGGTGGAAAATCATGCTCCATTTAAGAGAAGACAAAATCAATCAAAGCTATGAAATCATTAAAAGTAAACTTCCCCAAACACAATCTTCCCATTCTTTCTGTTTCTCAACTTTGAATTCTAAGCAGGTAATTTAAACTTAATACAAAGTTTTTCTTTATACTGTCCTTAGGATCATTTTTTTTCCACTGAAAAAATGACAACTTCATTTACCAGGAGAGTTTTTAAAAATTATCCCAAACAGCATTTCTAGCAAGGAGACATAGCCCTACACTTAGATTAGATTTTGTAAAATGTAAATGGAGAAGCAATACAATTTTGTTTGGAAAAAATCCAGAAAATCTTAAAGGTCCATGTGGCAACCCGTGGCTCTGAATGAGAAAACTGTTGATCTATGATAAAGTGTCAGTATGCATGAAAATGAGTCATGAAGTTACAAAATCTTTAGGAGCTACTTCTGAGAACCCTGGGGTGAGAAATAAAATACCAGAAGAATGTGAAACATGGTGCCTATCCTTCAAATAAAAAAGCTGTGGAAGTCTGCAGTTAGCTCCAGCTTCAATTTTCAGTTAATGATTTAAATACTTTTCCTAGTTGTAAGGCTTAAGAGAAAAAGGAGATGATTAATTGCTAATCTTTCTGATTCTAGGTGAAGAGAAACACCACTCCACTCATCTTTGAGTAAGGGCAGTGACATATTTACAAGTGCCATCCATCTGAGGGCAAGTCCAGACAGCACCGTCAGCTTGTCTTCAGCATAAAAATGCCCAACCAGGCGTATGTATCCCTGAAATCCCCACGTCCTTCAGGGCTTTCCCATCGCCTTCCCGGCTGGAGAGGCTGAGCAGTGAGCCCTGAGGGGGGCTGGCTTGCAGAAAGGGCGGGACTGCCTTTTGGCAGGAGCCACTTGCTGCTGGGTTAGGAGCGAGCAGGGCACTGAGGGCCCTTGGCCACCTGTGGGTGGGTGGAAAGGCAAGGAGGTCGCTGTTCCCTCGGGGAGTGGGAGGAGGGGATGAACGCGACAGCCATGAGGTCGCTACTCCTTCGGGAAGCGGCATGAGGGGCCAGTTCTGTTCAATATTTTTACTGATGACATGGATGAGGGGATGGAGTCTTTCATTAGTTAATTTGCAGATGACACTAAGCGGGGATAGTGTGTCAATCTGTTGGAAGGTAGGAGTGCTCTGCAGAGAACAGTTGAATGGATGGGCAGAATCTAACAGGATGAAGTTTAATAAATCCAGGTGCCCAGTCCTGCATTTTGGCCACAATAACGCCCTGCAGCGTTATAGGCTGGGGATGGTGTGGCTGGACAGTGCCCAGGCAGAAAGGGACCTGAGTGGTCGACAGCCAGCTGAATGTGAGCCAGCAGTGTGCCCTGGTGGCCAAGAAGGCCAATGGCTCCTGGCCTGGATCAGGAATGGTGTGGCCAGCAGCAGCAGGGAGCTCATTCTGCCCCTGCACCTGGCACAGGTGAGGGCACACCTCGAGTGCTGTGTCCAGCTCTGGCCCCTCAGTTTGGGAAGGACATCAAGATGCTTGAGTGTGTCCAGAGGAGGCAACGAGGCTGGAGAGGGGCTGGGAACACAAACCCGAGGCTGGAGAGGGGCTGGGAACACAAACCCTGTGAGGAACCACTGAGGGAGCTGGGGGTGCTCAGCCTGGAGAAAAGGAGGCTCAGGGGTGACCTCAGCACTCTCACAGCTCCTGAAAGGTGGCTGTGCTCAGCTGGGCTTGGGCTCTTTCTCCAGGAACTGACAGAACCAGAGGACACAGCCTCAAACTGCACCAAGGGAAATACAGGTTGGATATTAGGAAAAGGTTTTTCACATGAAGAGTATTAAAGTTCTGGAACGGCTGCCTGGGGAGGTGGTGGAGTCACCATCCCTGGATGTGTGCAAAAAAAGCCTGGATGTGGCACTGGGTGCCATTGTTTAGTTGAAGTATTGGGGATGGGTTGGATTCTATGATCTTTGAGGTCTCTTCCAACCTGGTCATTCTGTGAATTCTGTGAATTCTGTGAATTCTGTGAAAGGAATGAGGAGGTGTCTTTACAAACAAACTGTGGGCCAGATGGTAGACAAGGCCAGATACTGAGATGTGAAAGAAGCAATGCGGAGGGGGAAATGTAAATTTCACTAATGGACAGAGACTGTTACTCACTCAAGCCTGTGCTAAACCTCTGGATTTAGAGAAAAAGAACACAAGGAAAAAAGCAAAGGGGGGCCTACGCATTAGAAAGGGGTCTGTATTAAGCGATTCGGGAAGTCTGTACCTGTCAAGTACCTCAGACAAGGGGGGAAGAGAGAGGGAAACGCAGCCTCGAAATTAGGATAAAAAGGAGGCTGCGTCCTCTAACAGTTGAAAGACCTCATGGGAAATGCCCATGACCTCTCTCTTTAATTGAATAAAGTTACAGGACTCCTCTGCCTCCTCTTTGGACATAAACCTGTGGTGTATGTGGATTAATTTTCCTGACAGGACTAACAGGACGGGGATGTGGCCGCTATTCCCTGAAGGAGCAGGATGAGGGGATGAACGGGACGAGGAGGAGCTCGCTGTTACCTCATGGAGCGGGATGAGGGAATGAACGGGACGAGGACGAGCCCGCTGTTCCCTCATGGAGCGGGATGAGGGGAATAACGAGACGGTGAGGACCTCGCTAATTCCCTCAGGAAGCGGGATGAGGGATGATCGGGACGGGGACGAGCCCGCTGTTCCTTCAGGGAGCGGGATGAGGGATGATCGGGACGGGGACGAGCCCGCTGTTCCTTCAGGGAGCGGGATGAGGGATGAACGGGACGGGGACGAGCCCGCAGCTCCCTCACGGAGGGATGAGGGATGAACGGGATGGGGACGAGCCCGCTGTTCCCTCATGGATCGGGATGAGGGATGAATGGGACGGGGACGAGCCCACTGTTCCTTCAGGGAGCGGGATGAGGGATGAACGGGACAGGGATGAGCCCGCTGTTCCCTCATGGATCGGGATGAGGGATGAATGGGACGGGGACGAGCCCACTGTTCCTTCAGGGAGCGGGATGAGGGATGAACGGGATGGGGACGAGCCCGCTGTTCCCTCATGGAGCGGGATGAGGGATGACCGGGACGGGGACGAGCCCGCAGCTCCCTCACGGAGGGAATGACGGATGACCGGGACGGGGACGAGCCCGCAGCTCCCTCACGGAGGGGATGAGGGATGACCGGGACGGGGACGAGCCCACAGCCCCCTCACGGAGGGGACGCGCGGGCAGCTCGAACCCGTCCCCCTGGCGGGGCGGCGCCGCGGCGGCCGCGCCCCCGCGCCTGACGCGCGTCCGGCGGGAAGCGCTTCCTGCCCGTCACTTCCCCGCCGCCGCCGCCGCCGCCGCCGCTCCCGCCGGGCCGCCGGACTCGTGCCCCTGCCCAGGCCCCTGCTGCCGCCGCCATGGCCATGAGGCAGACCCCGCTCACCTGCTCCGGCCACACGCGGCCCGTGGTGGACCTGGCCTTCAGCGGCGTCACCCCCTACGGATATTTCCTCATCAGCGCCTGCAAGGGTGAGCGGGACGGGCCGCTTTGTTCGGGATCCCCCGCCCCGGCGGTGGCCGTGGGGGAGCCCCGCCGCTCGTAGGCCGCGCATCGCCGTGCCGGGGGGTGGCGGTGGGGCGGCAGGGCTGCCGGGGAGTGTCCTGGCCACTCGGCGTGGTGACACCGCCGCAGTGTGCTCGGGAATGACGAAGGGAGCGGACGGCCGGGTTTCTTCGCTGGGGCTTCATTGCCGGGTTAGCCGAGGGTATCGGAGCCCGCATGCGCCCGGTTGGGATCGCGGCTGTTGGGAGGGTGGGAGGTCTCCAGAACGGTTTGCTTGTGAAACTTCAGCTTCCATCGCCTGTGCACACGGGCTGTGGCTTTAAAGCGAGCTCCGGTTTGACCAGGGCAGCTGCCTTGCCCTGCTGGACACGGTGTGATGAGAACTCTTTGCTCACCGTGGGAATAGCATTACATCTTCGTGCACGTATATTTTAGTCTTTTGCATGCATAAGTTTTAAAGGGCATTCCTGCCTTGAAGTGCTTCCAGTTCAACTCTACGTCTTGTGTGAACAGGTCTTTGATAGCCTTCCAGAAAAAAACTGATGATAGGAAAGGCTTTCTATTGCTACTTCATTTACGTATCACTGTATGTTTTAATCTCTCATTGCAACCATGAGACTTGTTTCTACATACTGATGGCTTCATAATATTGTTCCAATGTAAAAATAAAAGAGCAAACCACATCTGTCCTGCCTGAAGAAAACTTTAGTAAAAATAAAACTTAAATTAAACGTTCCTTTCTGCCTTCCTTCTATCTTAAGACAAAGTTACAGAGTTTTACCAGGAAACGCCTGTGTCACATGCAGTAGCATTTGACTAGTGGTGCAGTTTAGATGCATGCAGCAAGTACAGCTGCACATCTAAACTCTACAGCTGAGCCCCTCTGCAAAGAGTGGCTTTGTAAATATGGGGCATTTCCACGTGCTGGTGCAGGGGAGTATTTTTGCTTTTAAAAAACCCCTTCCTTCTTTTCCCATGTTACCTGAATACTGGTTTTGTCACCGTGAAGATGGCAAGCCTATGCTGCGCCAGGGGGACACGGGAGACTGGATCGGCACGTTTCTGGGTCATAAAGGTGCTGTTTGGGGTGCCACCCTGAACACGGATGCCACTAAAGCAGCTACAGCAGCAGCAGATTTTACAGCGTAAGTGATGGGCTGTCTTCATGGTTTGTACTTTGCTTTTTATTCTGTAGCTCTTTGGTGACAACTTAGCTTCATTTGTTTCAACAACTTGATTCATTTGTTTCTCTTTAGTTAGCCAAATTAAAACCTAAATTTTTACATTCTTGAAAGTAGCTACAGTTAATTGTGTCATGATGAGCAACTGTGATTGCTTCTTGATGTGCTTAATTATCATGCTGGTTTGCTTTTACTTTTCTGCGCAGCTCTAATCTCTGGCATTGTAGTTATAGCAGAGTTGAGAGGGGGATTTTTATTTTTCATCTAGCAGTTAGCCTCTCTTTATTGCATGAAACTTCTAGTGAATTCTTCGATTTTTTTTGTTGTTGTTTGTGCTGTATTTTGCAGTATTAATGAATATTTTGCAAGTTGAATCTTGTTAGTAGAGGGCAAATTCTATTAATGAAGTTGCAGAGAAGAGACACCTTTTTCTTCAAACTAAAATGTTAATTAGTTTGCAGGGTCCTGAAGAAGAGCCTAAAGGAAAGTGGTAGGATAGTACAAAGAAAGCTCTAGTAAAAATACATAAAATATTCTTATTGACTAACTAGGTTACAACTTGTAAGAATGTAGCACTTAGGATAAAACATTGTGATGGCATCAGGAAAGATTGCTTACAAATTCATTTGACTGTCCAGGTTGATTTTGTCCTGGTGCTTCTAAAATATGAATATTTCCTCTTGCTGTTTAGCAAAGTGTGGGATGCTGTGTCAGGCGATGAACTAATCACACTGGCTCACAAACACATTGTCAAAAGTGTGGATTTTACACAGGTATGAGAAACCTTTATACCTTATTCACCAGGGAAATAAGCTCTTGAGTATGTTTTGCTATTGTTTGCTTTTTTGTTGTATATCTTAACAGGTAAATAATCTAAACTACTGCTGCTCGTGTTTAGGATTGTAGGGTTAATGTAACAAGTATGTTAGAGGCTGGCTGAGAGAAAAAGCTGTGATTTTAACTCACAGATAAAGGCCGTATTTTGATTCAAAGTAGAGTTGACTCTCTATAACTTCTGTTTCAGGATAGCAATTATCTGTTAACAGGTGGACAAGATAAGCTCTTGCGTATCTATGACTTGAGCAAGCCAGAAGCAGGTGAGTCTGCTTTTAAAACTGACTCTTGGGGGCTTTTTTGAGTTAAATAAAAGCTCTGAAATTAAGGGGCTACTTTCTGTTGTGAATCACTAAGAACAATGTCGAGGATTGTTTTACAAATGTCATGTCTATAAGCTTTTGGTATATAAGGGTCCCAGAATTGCTTGGGTTGGAGATCACCTGGTTGCAGACCCTCTTCTCTGGGCTGCTGGACCAGATCGATTAAAGCCCCATCCAGCCTGGTCTTGCACACTTCCAGGAATGAGACATCAAGCAGAGCACGTTTCAGTTCAGTGCAGTCACACTAGAAATTGGTCTAATTAATTAAAATTTTGTCATCTGAGAGAAAAAACGACTCCACATATTTAAGTGTGTTTAAATTCACGTTGATGCTGACCTATTGATGGTTGATAGGAAGCCAGAGAACATCGATGTTCACCTAGTGAAGTTTTTGAAAGCTAGGCAGGCAATCAGGTACCCTCTTTGCATTTATCCTGTTCCTGGAATAAGATCTACAAATAAAGTCCTAAGTGCTTGAAGCAATTCTACAGTCTCTAGTAGACAGAAATCTGTGTAGCTGAAGGAAGCCCCCAAACTGCTGCATGACGTTATTTCATTTTATTACACGTATTAAAATATTTGGCTTTCTTTTCAGAACCCGATGTTGTCAGTGGACATACTTCTGGCATTAAAAAGGCCTTATGGAGCAGTGATGACAAACAGATTCTTTCAGCTGATGATAAAACTGTCCGGTAAGAAAAAGTAACTTTGAGTTTTCTTTTGGCGTGCTCTGTGTGGGGATGAAGTCATGTTACTTTGGTGAAGGGTATGAGTAACACAGGTTACCTGATCCTGGATTGTTGTAGCTGCGTGCCTGATACAGCTCTGTTCTGCTGTTAGAGATCATTTTGGTAATAGTTCCAATTTCCCCAGAAATGTGTGCTCCTCACAGATGTGTTCTCCCTGATAAGAAGAGGTTGTCTTTGATACCTGCATAGAATAAATGTATGCCTTTTGTAATCCTGAAGAAGATGAATTTATAGATGAGGACTCTTGCATGCACACTGTCCTGAGTATTGCTGCTTTGTCTTCTTCAGTTTCCTAGTGTTAAAGATAGGCAAGAGCCTAGGCCTGTTTGTTTTCCTCCAAATTATAGGAATAGAAATGCAGCAGTCAGCTAATGAATAAAGATTTTTATTTGTCACAGCAGCACAACTTAATTTCTGTTTAGATACTTCTTGCACTGCTAGGTATAAAACTATATTATCCTCAGTGACTGTCTGTAAATTTGGATTAGTATCTCTTTGTCTTTTGAAGTAAAAAGACAGAATAGAATCTTCAAGCTTTGCTTCAAGATGTATTGCTTGGAAGACTTAAATCAATATTTTTAATCTCCAGGAGAATCACTGAGTAGTTAAATGGTGTGTATATACCATTTAGTGTTGTGGCATTAAGCTGCAAAGGTAAAAGTATTTTAAAAAGCGAATGTGTCTTAAGCCTGGCCTAAGTGAGACTGCATATAAAGCCACTGGAGGTCTGAAGTACCTGTGGAATCAAACCACATTCCTTGATGGGTGCCTGTTTTGATGCAGGTCTTGCCATGGGTGTGAGGAGGAAATTGTTTGATTTGCAAAAGTCTGAGAGTCTTTTTTTCCCTTTTTGTTCTGTTTTAAGCCTCTGGGACCGGAGTACCATGACTGAGGTGAAGTCACTAAATGTGGCAATGTCAGTGAGCAGCATGGAGTATGTTCCAGAAGGACAGATACTGGTGATAACCTATGGGAAGACTATTGCTTTTCATAGTGCAGAAACGTGAGTCCACAGCTCCCAGTTTTCACAGGTGGAGTGATGGGCTTCTTGTGGGAAAAAACTGGCTGTACAAGGCCCGAGTCACCAAGTTGTCAAGACTGGCATCCCTATGATTTTTCAAGAAAGGAAGTTGTATGCTTAAACATATTCCAGAAAGTAGTTCTGTATGTGTGAGCTTTTGTTTTGCTTATTCTAAACTCATTTCTAACTTGACAAGCATGATTTGCAAGTATCAAAACTTGTTTCAGAAACTCTGTGGGGGTTGTATTTTATTTCTGGGAAAAGCAGTTGAGATTAGTAGAATCACAGTTTCTTTGCTCTCAGGTTTTTTTTTTTAATATGAGCTTCATTAACACACTTTTCTCCCTCAGTCTAGAGCAGATTAAATCATTTGAAGCACCTGCTACAATCAATTCTGCATCTCTTCACCCTGCGAAAGAATGTTTGGTTGCAGGTGGTGAAGATTTTAAACTCTATAAATATGACTATAATACAGGAGAAGAATTAGGTATGTTTGTGTCTTACAATCATAAAGGAGTTCTGAAATAGGTATTAATGAAATAATGACCAGTAAATGAAACTGTTGTATTCAAATGAGGTCTCATGCTGTGCAAGCGGATGATGAAAAGGTAGATAATCAGTTAAACATTTTTTGCTATCTCAGTATACCTAATATTCTAGAACTAATTAAAACATCGGTTCAACAATTCTGCACCTATTTAAAAAAAAATTCTCATTCTGTATTGCTGTAATAGCTGTATGCTAAATTGTCGTACTGTTCATTAGGTATGTCAGTTACGAGATTTTATGAAAAACACGATGTGTTGGCCAGATTTGTTTCAAAAAAAGCGTCTTTTCTTACTGATCCAGTCCTGATTTAAAATTGTTCGTTTGTGGAAGGAGTGGTTGAAGGAACAGAGCCTGTGTACTCTGTGCTGCTGGCTTGCTTTGCATTTTTGTCTCGAATAACTGAGCACCTTTTCCCTTGCAGTTAATAAAATGTTAGTATCGTCCCTAAAGTAGCCATTGCTGACACACCCATTCATGGAAACACTGTTTTGTAGCAGAAACTGATCGGTTTGTACTTAAATTTCAGTTGTTGGCTGAAATTTGAAATTGATGGTCTTGACATGTTCCCTTCAGAATCTTACAAAGGGCACTTTGGTCCCATTCACTGCGTGAGATTTAGCCCCGATGGAGAGTTATACGCAAGTGGCTCTGAGGATGGTACACTAAGGCTGTGGCAGACAACAGTAGGGAAAACCTATGGCCTTTGGAAGTGTGTAGTTCCTGGTAAGTGTGAGCTTGGTCCTGTCTATCATTAGTGCTAAACACGGAGTTTCATACAGTGACTCCTGTCTTCTGAGGGTTTCTGGTCTACTCATACCTCTTAGATTGAAGGATGTACTCCTGTAGCTGTCGTGTAAAGAGTTAACCTCTCACACGTAAGCTTTTGGAATAGAGACACCTTGTGGGTATTTAAGCCAAGAGCCTGATGTATTCTTCTGTAAAGAGTGAGAAATATGTGATACCACTTTTATAATTCTGAAGGAGGGACTCTCTAGAAAGAAGTGTGGATGGTAGTTCTATTTTATATTGTACTCTGGTTCTTTCAGCTTGGGGAGAGGGAGGCAATAACTACACGTGGATATTCGTTAATAGAATTACTCAAGTGTTTCTCCTCAACATGGAAATTACTTTTTTTTTTTTTTTTTTAAGTTAAGCTGGGTGGGTGGAACTGAAGGTATTGACTGTTTGTTTTTCTTCTCTTTCTCTACAGAAGAGGAGAATGCAGAAGCAGCAAAAGCAAGGACTACCCTTCCAGGAACTGCAGAGGAGGAAATAGGTAATGAACTGAACTGTCAGCTTCAACTGCCTCAGTGTTAAAAGATAGTCAAGATGATAGCATCTTCCTTAGTATGGAAGAAGTACTTGAAGTACTTTCCCTCAAGTGCCTTCTGGTATTTTTCACTCTTTTCAAAAGATCTTTGAATGCATTTGCCTGACATTGATTATGTGGTAAGTGTCAGACTGGTGACTGGAGCTGTGCAGGCAGAACAGATGGGGTAGAACAGCTGGATCGGGTTGAATGGGAAAGCAAACTGAACTGGTCTCTTTAAGCAATCCCTGCACCATTTCTTTGGTTTATATATCTAAAGTGAAATTAAATAACACCCTTTTTATTTAGTTGCAGAAGAGATTGCGTCTGAAAACTCAGATACAGTGTACAGCTCAACTCCTGAAGTGAAAGCCTGATTACTGCAGCTGTTATGTGACACGTGGACATGCTATGAGACTAAATCAAGTGAGCAGTGACAGACAGCAGCCTTCCAGAGTGCGCTCCCTCCGTGGGGCAAAGATGGGCAGTAATTGATGAGAATGCGGTGGAACTGGCTAGGTGTTGTCTGTAAGAGAACTGAGCATCCAAATAAAAACCCAAAAGACAAGTAGTAGAGTTCTGCTGGCTTTTTGGCATAACTGCCTACTGTCTTTTCAAAGAAGTGTGCAAGCCAAGATCCAGTCTCTCCAATCTCAATTAGACTCATTGTAGTGTGTTTTCATTATTATGAAGAAGAGATACAATGGCTTTTACCTTTTTTTTTTTTTTTTTCTCCCTTGAAAGTTGGAAAAATTGGCTCTAGTTGAAAAGAAGGGGTTATGTACTTAAAAGTATTTGGTTCGGGTTTTGTTTCATTGTATGCTGCTTCTGAATGTTTAACTGTTTTCAGTTGTCTAAATAAAAAGCCTCTCCAAACTCGTACATTACTTCTGAGCGTTGGGTTCATGAAATGGAAAAGCAACTGCATTAATCACGCAATCCTTGGCATCTTGGGTTTGTACTATGCAGAGAGGAAGCAAAAGAATGTTTTAGTGTTGGTACAGAGGGTGGCAAGTTCTTTGATCTGTAAGCTTTGTATCTTTTTTATTCTTTAAACTTTGAATGTAAACATGAGTCTCTCAAAAGAAAAACAGTGAAAATTCCTAAATTAAACGTGCTGCCTGAAGTATTTGGTTATACATGAAAATATCAGTGGCTGGCTGCAAATCTGTGTAAAGCTTGGGTTTAGTCCTCCAGACTGGATAAAAAAGTTACTCTTTCAAGGTTACAAATCATATTTTCTTCATTAAAGAAAATAATTGCCATTCTTCCACTTGTCATTTCCTTTAATGTTATGCTGAAAGCTTTACATAATACATTCTGTGTGGTCAGAAGAAAGAGGAATATTTATTCACACATCTTTATTCTTTCATATTCCTACTTGGCCTTACTGTCTTGGTTTTGCAGACTATACCAGTTTGCAATTGCCTATTTGAATTTTATTCTAAAAACAAGCAACTCTGATTTACAGCTAAATGGTTCAGTCTTGCTAATTCCACTAAGGCTTTTGAGGACTCCATATCTAGTACTTGAGCATAAAAATTTTATTTTAGAAATTGGATGTGTTTAAAATGTGGAACTTTGAACACCTTGCCCCATGGTGAAACTTGCATGCTGTGAGTTTTATTCCATTTGCAGTAGGCTCTATAGCATTTCATAGAGAGGTCTGGAATAGAATCTCAGAATCATTTAACTGGGGAAAAAACCTTTAACCTCAAGTTCAACTGTTAACCTAATTGTTCACCAGAAAACCACGTCCCTCATTCTGGGTTTACAGCTTGCTCTGGGATGCATAAAAATGAAACAGATAATAGTCACAGAAATCTAGTACTTAGTAATAGCTACTAAAATACAGGAAGAAATGAAAAAAAACCCGACAAAACTAAAGTACTGTTATGAGAAGTGTTTGAAAAATCACCAGTAAGGGTATCAGCAAAACCCAGATTTAATATTAAGCGACAGGACAACAAAGTTGGTTGGCAAGATTCACTCTACTTCTTACAGGACAGTTAAAGGACACCAAAGAAAAGCAATAACAAAACCAAACAAAATCCAGGCAATAAAACCAGAAATTAACTGAGTCCTGTCTAGAGGGATTTGTGTGTGTGTGTGTGTGAGTGTGTGTAGCTGCCTGTGGCAAAAGGATAAGTGAGGGTGAGGATAAAAGGAAGTAAGCTTTTAGGCCTCGACAGCACTCAACCTTAACAGTGATGTTAACTTCTACCTTAAACTTAACAATTTAACAGAGGAGTAACACTTAACTTACACCGAACTTAATTTAAAAATTTACTGTGACAATTTAACAGAAGAGTAACACTTCACAGCATTTAATCTCATTTAGGACTTAACCTTACTTACCAGGCTAACTTACTTAGACATCTAAGGTGACAGTGCTCCATCCCACACAGGTAGGGTCTGCACTTCCTTTGAAAGTGTGGGAACAGGGATGTTGTGCCATTCGGGCAGGAAAAATAATTTCCAAGGCTGTTCCTAAGGGAAACAAGAGCTCGTTAGACAGCAGCAGCTCCTGGAAGCAGAGAGTGTTTCTGATGAGCTCAAGAGGAGCTGAGACCAGTGCTGTTTCTCAAGGCCAAGGCATCACAAGTGTTTCTTAGATGACACAGTGTGGCCTGGAAAATGGGGAGGAGGAGGAGGATGCACCACCACAAGTACTTGAAAGCTTGTAATTTTTTGGACTGCTTTGACGGCTCCTAAAGTACACAGTGCAAATGGTATATATACTTCTAGAGTGCCTGCTGTCTTTCAAACCATTGCTTCTCAAAGCACACATGCAGTTTTGGCATGGGAAAAGCAAAAAAGAAAAGCGTCCTCAGGTTTCAGAGCTGTGGCCCTTTCCTGCTTTACCCCATGCCGTTGTGAGTTTGAGGTTTCTTTACGTTGGAAACTCTTTCATCTAAACGTCAATATTAACAACGTACATCATATTTTTCGTGAGACTTTGTGTTTTTTTCCCAAATCTGGAAAAAACGTAAAGGCCATGAGGTCTTCAGTGGCTTTGTTACCAAATTCCATTCTGCAGGCACCACTGGAAGCGTTACAGGTTGGCCGGTTTATTAACCCCGTGCGGACGCGCGGCGCCAGCTCCTCCTCGCGGAGCCAACCCGCGGACACCGCACGGTGCCTCGACTCATGCCCACGCCAACAGCAGGCTCGGCGTTTCCACAGGAACGGAATATCCCCGCACGTCCGCAGGAAAGCAACACCCCCGCGGCAGCGCCGAGCGGCGGCTGCGAGCCTTGCCCGGCTCGGTCCCCACGTGGCGCCGGAGCTGCGCGCCCGCGGCGGCCCCGCCGCTTCCTGCCCGTGCGGGGCGGGCCCAGCCTGCCCGGAGCTCCGCGGAGCGCGGGCCATGGCGGGCCGGAACCCGGGCACCGAGCTGGGTAAGCGCGGCCGGCCGGCGGGGCCGGGCATCCCCGGCGGGCGCTGCGGGGCCGGGCCGGGCCGGGCGGTGCCGACCCCCGGCCCCCCGCGCCCGGCCGAGCCTCCTCCGGGCGGCTGCGGGACCGCCTTCCTCCGGAAAGCCGAAATGGGAGCGGCGCTGGGGTTCCCGGGGTGTTCTGACATACTGCCGTGACGTGGAACCGGGAGGGGGCTTTGGGACCGCGGCTTGAGCACGAGTTTCCGTGTCACACACGGCTTTGGCTCCAGGGGCTCCGAGCGGGGTCAGAGGCTGTAGGACAGCCCCGCAGCCCCAATCCTGTCACAAAGCCGGACCTGCAGGGTCAGAGGCTGTAGGACAGCTCTGCAGCCCCTGTCCTGTCACAAAGCTGGACCTGCAGGGTCAGAGGCTGTAGGACAGCTCTGCAGCCCCTGTCCTGTCACAAAGCTGGACCTGCAGGGTCAGAGCTTGTAGGACAGCTCTGCAGCCCCAATCCTGTCACAAAGACGGACCTGCAGGGTCAGAGGCTGTAGGACAGCCCCGCAGCCCCAGTTACAAAGCCGGATCTGCAGGGTCAGAGCTTGTAGGACAGCCCCGCAGCCCCAATCCTGTCACAAAGCCGGACCTGCAGGGTCAGAGGCTGTAGGACAGCTCTGCAGCCCCAGTTACAAAGTCGGACCTGCAGGGTCAGAGGCTGTAGGACAGCCCCGCAGCTCCAATCCTGTCACAAAGCTGGTCCTGTCACAAAGCTGGACCTGCAGGGTCAGAGGCAGTAGGACAGCTCTGCAGCCCAGCTCCTCTCACAAAGCTGGACCTGGTTCTCTCCTGCATGCCGTTCTGGTTCTCACGGGATAATCCTTCCTTCCCTCTTTCTCACCAAGAGATTAAAAACACTTAATTTGGGCTCTGATTTGCAAACTCGAGACTCCACCTCTTCTGATCGTTCTCCTTGTTGCTTGCTCTCTGAGGAGTGGTAAGGATTTTCCAGGTGTTTGCAGCTGGTCTCTGTGCCTGACATTTCCTGGCTGGAGTTGCCTGTCTCCTCATTGCTGGGGAAGGGGGAAGTGTTACAGCTTCCTCAGCAAAACCCAGCTGCAGCAGTGGGATGAATTGAAGCGGTGAGAGTTCCTACAGTCTGCACGAGCAGAGTTCAGGAGATTGTGGCATCACGTGCCTGTCATGAGAACCAGCACAGGCACTTTTAAATTATTAGCTTGTGGATGGACAGTGAGAGCTGTGTTTCCAGTCACTGAAATTGTGGAAGTGTTGCAGCTTTCAAAAGTGAGATAATTGCTGTCTGATATCCTCGTTCATGGGCTGCTTGTGAGTTTCAGGTGAGTTTCAACTGCAGCCGTCTGCAGAGCTGAAACAAACATTAATAATGTGGTGACAAAACATCACTGTCTGTTAGGAAAAACAGCTAACACAAAAGTCTACAAATGCACTCCAGTTACTTTAAACTAGGGGTGTGTCATGCTTTTCCTTAGTAAATTCAAGCTTAAAATTAGTTGATGTGTGGGAATCCAGAAACTTGAAGTCAGCTCAGTTCTGATACTTGTTGCCATCCCTTTGTTTAAACCAGTTGTGGTCAAAACGAGCTGGGTTAGATGTTCAGGACAGGTGTAGCAAAGGCAATGGTGTGGCTGTCACCATGTTTAAGTGGCAGCTTCTAGCATCTGCCTTATGCTGGCTGCTTTAAAGAGAGAACTGCACCTCCCTGCCATTTGCTCTCCCACTAAATATGTATCTGAAATACAGCAGCATACTTAAAACAGCACTTAACATATCGTAGTGCTGTACCTTGGCTGGTAGCAGTACTCAGAAAGAACAGGGTAAACCCTTACCTTTATCTCTCATGGTTGCTAACAATACTCACTGCTTCTGTGACTTAGGCACTTCAGCTCTTCAAGGTTTTACAAGCCTGTGCCAGCAGCTTTAACACCAATTCAGGTGGTTTGCCCTGTTTCCCTACACAGCTTTGTGTAGAATTAGAGTTTTCTAACAGGGACATCTAGTGGTAAAATGTATTTTACTTAAAAGCATGTTGTTCGTGTCCTTTTCTGTGTCTGCTGTTTCTGTGCTTGCTACACGATGTCATTATCGAAGCAGGAGGTCTCTGATGTTGCCATTAGAGAGGATCTTTTTGTTTATCACCGACAAGCCACACTCTTCACAAATCATGGCATGTAGCGCTTTCCTTGTGTGATTTTTAAAAAAATGAATACATTTTTGTAAAATCCCTTGATTCTTCCCTCCTTATCTCCTTCCCTCGTACCCATCACTGTGCCTTAGTAGAAGAAGGTGTTTCCTTGGGATAAAGAACAGGTACATGTTACACAGGAGAAAAGACCCTGATGTGCAGAGTCAGAGGCTCCCCAGCCCCATACACTGATACATCTGCCCTTCCAAAAGAAGCTGGACAAGGAGTTTTACAAGTTTTTCATTCCACATGGACTGTTTGCAGAGCTTGTGTGCTCGGGTTCCCCACGATGCCTGCGGGGATGGGAATGAGCCTGCCCCTCCTGCTCTGCTCTCCAGGTCCCTGGCTTATAACAGCCCAGATGTTTCATGTTTTGTCATGCTTCAGAAGAGTATTGGATGCAACTTTTAGTGTCACTTCACAATGAAATGTTGGAACATATCAGTGAGTATGGAAGTGCAAGCTGCTTTGGTTTTACTGTGGGGATGCAGACACCTGGGGACACAGGGACCATCCCCTCTACCCAGAACTTGGAATTTACATGGAACATTGGGTCCAGTTTCTCTTTCCAGTAGGAAAGAGAGATTGATAAAACTGTCACGTCTTCAGCAGAGGGACAGCACAATGGGGCTGGGGCTGGAGTGCTTGCCCTGTGAGGAAAGACTGAGAGAGTTGGGCTGCTTGAGCCCAGGGAAATGAGGCAGAGAAGTTCATACTGGATACGAGGGAAAACTCGGGGAAGAACAGTCAGGTGCTGGCTCAGAGAGGCTGTGCAATCTCCATCCTTGAGGACTCTCAAAAGCCACCTGAATAAAGCTCTCAGCAGCCTGGTCTGACCTCAGAGCATTGCACAGGGGGGTTGGACAAACAATCTTCAAAGGTCTTCCAAATTATTCTATGATTATATGTTTTATTACATGTGTGTGTCTGTGTATGTCTGAATATACACACACACACACATATATGTATGTATTCTGAGTAATGAGTAATTGCAGTTGTTTTGCAATGTTCTTGGATTCCTAAAAAACCCCATTATCTGTGTTGCTCTGACCCTCTAGTTGAAGGGCCAAAAATACATTCATTATGTTGCAATTTATATATTTTTAATTATAGTTGGTATTTCTGAGCCATCTACATGTGAGAGATAGCCTGTTGGTAAGTGGCATTTAGATAATGAAGTGTTACATCCCTTTTCAAAACAGCATAATTCTGTTCTAATATATTAATAGCTGGTTTTAGCCTGTACTGTGGCTCTGGTTTTTCACTGTTTTTCACCACCTTTTGAATCTGGTGGGTAGTTTTAATCAAATTTGAAGGACAAGTAGAAGTCTTGGAAATAAGTTAGGCACTGGGTGGAGTGACCAAATCAGTTCTTTTGTTGAGGGAAAGGCAGGTACAGATCAGCAATTACATGAATTTTCATTGCAACTGTTTTATTTTGGCCTTTGTGCCCATAACAGAGTCCTGTTACTCATGGTTGTAAGGACCACATGAGGACAGCAGGGTTTTTGGGGTGAGGAGATGTCTCAAGTCAGGGAAGAAGAGAGGGAACAGCAGGGGGTTTGGACCTGTAGGAAACCAGGTTGATGTTCTGCATCTCACTTCCTGAGGAAAGGCTTGTCAGTGGTTTCCAAAGTGCTTTGGAGGAGGACACCACGATCCATTTTGTGGTCCACGGACAGCGCTGTGTGATTTCACTGGTGGCACAAGACAGCAGAGCTGATTTCTAGTTCAGGGCTCATGCTTTGATGTCCTGCTTTGAGTATCTGGATGCTGATAACTTGGAGGAGGAACTTCTGTCATATAAAGGAAGACCCACATGAAACTGAGGATCTCTTGGTCCATATCGAGTGTGGCTATGGAAAAAGAACATCGGCTTCTGTCTTGACAAAGCTGAATAGCCCCCAATCTCCAAACAGCCTTCGTGGTGAGACAGCTGTAACAAATCTGCTCCCAAAGCCTTTTCTCTCCTTCCAGTGGCTTTGCTCAGCCCTGTGTGGCCAGCTGGGGTCAGCCTGTGTCCAGCCGAGCTCCTCGTTCCTCCACGGCAGGTTCAGGACACAGTTCCAGTCTCTGCTCCCGAAATAACAGCTTTCATCACTTCCCTTCCCCGCTCTATCGCGTGCTCAGGCGGGAGCAGGAGCACACATGCTGTCTCTGGCACACAAAATGAAATAACCAGTTGAGGGGGGCAGCTCCTTTTGGGAACAGTGCTGCCTTAAAATGCTTGTGAAACTACCGCCTCAGGCGTTCTTCAGCTTTCTGCCTCACCATCTGAAGGGATGCCATCAACACATTTTTTTTAAAGCTTCTGTAAAGCTTAGTCTGTTTTATGAGGAATGTGTTAGGAAGCTTAGATATTTATGTAATTATCCTAATGAAGTGGTTTTATTTATTGTTTTCTGAGGAAATGCTCGGTATTTTTGGATTCATGTTCTTCAAAGAGAGGAGATGAGTTTCCTGTTAAGGAATTGAATATGATTTTTTCAAATGTCTTCAGAGAAAAAAGTAAACTAGAAGAGTGATTACAGAATATTGGCTAATTAGCTGTAGTGTAACTGCTTTAATTACTTTTATCCCTGAAGCCACATGACTGTGCAGATGACTAGCAGATGACTTATTTAAAAAAAAAAAAAAAAGACATGTTCACACTGCAAGGTTAATGAGCCTAATTAAATATAGTTTTCCTTAGCCAGATACTAAATCATAAAGCTTGGAGGAGTGGGGGGGGGGGGGGGGATGGAGAATCCAAAGGCAGTCAGTTCTATTTCAAAAAATGGTTTTATTCTGATATTTAATGAAAAAAAGAGAAAAGCTGGAATTGTGAGTGAATTTTCTGAATAAAGGCACTTAGATCTAAAGGTTTGATGAGACCTCACATGGCAAACTTTGAAAGTCTATTTAGAGACAATTATGCTGAGACATATTTGTTTTCACGTACCCATTGCTTTAATTAATGTAGGAATGGGCTTGAATAAAAGGTCTGTGTTATATGGAAGTCTCCATCTGCTGCTGCACATTACCAGAACCTTTGTCCTTCCTTGCCGTGCCATTTTTATTGCACCATTTTATTTCCTGTAGTAAGCTGCATGATGTCTCACATTAAGTTGTACAGAAAGGATGGAGTTCTGATTTTTTGTTAAATTATTCCTTTTTTTTTTTTTTTTTTTTTTTTAATTTTCTGCCTGTGCTGTGTACTGTGGTTTGAGTTCCCACACTCAAAAAAAAAACCAAAAAAACTTGGAGATCCACATTCTGTGGTCGTTCAGGGACTGTTGCATCCCATGCACAAAAATTAGATGTTAGACATGACTGAGTTGCCATGTGTCAGCTACCTTTGTGACTAGCCTTGAGTCATGGAGAACAGAGGGTAAAATGTGTCAGACAGTGGAAAGGGCTGAAAGCAAAGGATTTTGTCCTATTTGCAAAGAACAACCAGTCAGCCATTGCTGATCAGCTGATACTTGGTGACTTCCACAGGTGACTTTGGGCAAAGCAAAAGTAGTAGCTCATTTCCACTTCCACTCTCCTTCCACGCCTTTTCTCCCATTATAAATTGTCTTTTTTTTTTTTTTTTTGCTTTCTCCGAATGGATTTATAGTTGATTATTTCCTTTAAGCTGATCTAGTGTGCAGGGCTCTGACACCTTGAAAAGATTGCTTAGACCTGAGTCAGGATGCTCAAGAGTCAGGTGGAGTGGGTACAACAGTTGTATCAGACTGAATCCTCTACAAACAGTGACTAATGAACAATTAACCTACTCATGGGTGAAATTTATGTCCTTTCACTTAAATTTTCATCTCAAACTTGAATTTTCCCTAACAGACTGGACACTGTCTTCATATTCTCCCAAAGAATTGTTTTTATAAATCATTTACTAGTTGGTTTTCTTGGTTGTCTTCAAAAGTGTAGAAAGAATAGGTTAGAGCAGACCAACTGAAAGAATCCTTATTAGAGAGGGAGAAGCTGAGTTCCTCATCTAAACGGCTTCCTTTGGTTTTATCACATTTTCCAAAGGGGCTGAAAGGTCACCGTGCACCCAGGAGGGTTCAAAGCTGTTATAATAAATGGGATTATGATTAAATGATGCTACCTCAGCACTTGGCACAGGTGGCAGAAGAATCATAACACAGAGTTTGTCTGTCCCTCCTCTATATATTGATTTATGTGTGTTTTCCTCCCTCGTGGACTTTGTCAAATATATCCTATGTGCCTACTGATAGGCAAAAAAAAGGAGGAAAGTTGTAGCCATGGTTTTTGTAGCAATTTTTTCTGCTTTCTACAAGTCAGCTGAGCTGAGCTCCTTGCTTTGGGGGCAGAAGGGATAAACCTGTGGCTTTGAAATTGACAAAAAGCAACAAAGATTTGTTGTTTGACTCACTTGCAACTTTCCAAGCTCCCCCTTTTCCTTGTTGCCATGCAGTGAGTCTGATGCTAAACTCTTAAAAAAAAAAAATCCATAAATTCCTTAGGATCCCTTTAAATTTGTTTGTTCATATTGTTTGTTTGATTTGTTTGTTCTGCTTTTAGCTAGCATTTTGTGGGTACCACTCACTAGAAGCTTGTATGTGGTAATGGGACAGTGGTAGCTCAGTTATGCTCAAGACAAGATTTTGTTCAGCTGTTTCATGTTGTCCTGCATTTCCTCTGAGTCATCTTTACCCTAAATTGGTTTTTGTAAGTCTAGGAAAACAAGCTTTTATTTACACATCCTTTGGCTACTATATAGTTTTCTACTTTTTTTTTTTTTTTTTTTTTTTTTTTTTTTTTTGCCTATTAAAGCTATTCAGTATGAAGAAAAAAAATGAAGCATAAGATTTCTGTACAAAATTAGTGATTTTGTCTACCAGCTTTATTTTTTTTAAATTTTAAACCTTTTTTTTTAATCAATATGCTCAAGGGAAATGCAATTTAACCGCGTAGTAAAGAAGATTCATAGAGTGACATGCTTTTAATAAATTCAGTCACCCAGAATTATTATCTCCTAGTACCTGTCTGTGCCCATGTCCATATTCTGACCTTAACTGGTGATGATATTTGATGATTGATGGTGGTGATTTGCTCATGATTGGTGGTTAATGATTGTTGATGTTATTTTCAGAGTGTTTTTGTGGAATGCTTATATGATCAGTATTTAGGAGAATTATTTACGGTTTGGGATGTGAGAGATTTTTAAGATACTCCAGTTTCTTTTTCCTGTGTACTCTCATGAGCCGTCTGTGTTAGATAATATTAGAAATGACACTCTGGATTTACCACACTAAGCAGAAATGTAAAGATTCAAGAGCCTGAACTCTCAGTTCTCATTTTTCAGTCAGTTACCCTTTGTTAAGCAGTGGCCAATATTTGGTTCTTCTGGCTCTAGACACTTTCATTATTTTAGTGCATGTTGTGCATCTGCTGCTCTTTGGGAATTCTGGAATCTAGAAATAAGTCATCAAGCAATGGCAGCAGGCTGTTTTGTAGGGGTTTTTGGGTTTTTTTCCATGCTACATGTCTAATAAACTTCTCAGTCCAGGGCTGGCAGCACAGTGTCTCTGTGTCATCAGCACTCAGTTAATTCACCTGTAATGGCACACAAAACATGCTGTGTGAAATACCCAGTTCACAGATCATCCCCTGGCAGGAGCTGAGGTGATTTTGGACTGGTGATAAGTACACAAGCCATTAGAAGGACATGAAGGCACAACACTCTCTTCAGAGGTTCCAAAGTTTCTACAGCTTTCTTCTGAAGTACCACACCATATATTAAAAGAACACAGAAATAGATGAGGCTTTTTTTTTTGTTTGTTTCTCTCCCCAGAACTTGGCTGGATCTCAAAAGTGTATGTGAATCGACCTGCAGTGGAGAGGCATGCAGAACAAATTAAAAAATGGAAAACTCTGAAAGGTAATTGGCAAGTAAGTGCTCTTCTTATGCATTCTGTTCCTGTATTTTTAAAGCAGTCATTCTCCCTCTCCAGGCTGTAATATTGAATTTTTTTCAAGATACATGTAAACTTAAAAGATGTGCTTGTCCATGTCTTATTTTAGTAATTTGTATTTGATGATGATGGGATGGAATAAGGTGACGCATTTATCCAAGCAAGTTAAAAACCTTATAACTCATGACTGGCAAAACTGCAAATGGATTTAAGTCATCTTTATTCATGAGTGGATTAAATTGTGTATTACTACCCCTCCACATTTATTCTGTTTTCCAGACAGACTTCTCTGCATGCTGCCTTCTTATTTTTTAATTTTAAAGCCGTAAGATATGATCATGGTCCCTGTCAAGTTTGACCTACCTGGATGATTTTTCTTTGCTTAAACATTCCCAACGTGTGTGATTTCATTGCTTGACTAGTTTTTTAAGCTAAAATTCAAAAATCCTGACTGCCTGTGGCATTTGGTGGGGGGAAGGAGCCCACTAATGTTAGGAAAACTGACTTTTCAGCTGCTGAGATAAGGTAAATGGTTGGTTATTGTCCATCTTGGTATAAAAAGACAAACTGGCTCTTATTCACCAAGCAGCTGCTCTGCAAACAATGCTTGGGATGCCTCCCCTCTGCACACTGAACAAGTTGGTTGTGTGCAACAGCAGCTGAAAACCTGGAAGCAGGAGGAAGGAGATGATGAAGAATCAATCTTAGGAGTGAAATGTAACAGAACAAAGCAAGAACCATTTAATTATACGTAATTCTTAAACAAAGTTGTTCAAAATAATTGACATTGTGCAACCATTCTGGGATGGCTGAAGCTGTGTTCACAATGAGCACAGATTTTGGGATTACAGCTGGGGGATAATTTGATGAAAGTGATAATTTGTAGGATTTGTTTGGGGATAATTTGTAGTAAGGTGCTAGAAAAATGTTTCCTGATGGCTTTTCCTTCCTGAAAGTTTGTGCTTTGTGTGTTATGATTAAGTTTTAAAAAATGGAGATAAACGGAGGAGAATTGGACACCAGCTCAGCATTTCTTTAGAGTTTGTTATGCATGAAAAGTTACTTGATACTGAGTTGATCAGCCCAGTGGCTCTGAGTTGGGAAATAGCAGCAGTGAGATGGTACTCCCTGACCATGGCTGTCCTCAGATACCACAGGTGCAGTCATGTAAAAACAAAGTCTTCTTTTGACTGAGGGTACCATGTAAATAACAAATACAGGGAGCTGCAGGCTTTGACTATGGAGACTCACTGGGGAGAAAGGGATTTAGTATCACTCCCACAACACAGCTGGAGAACAGACATTTATTTCTAACACTTCTCCCCTCTCCTGTGTAGAAACACAGGAAAGAAAACCAAAGAAAGAAACCCAGAAACCCAGAAACCCAAGCAAGGTTTTACTTCGAAGGGTGCCAGAAGCATCTCTCCTCTGTATGAGCATGGCCACAGCAGGACAGTCACTGCTGGTTTTTTAACAGAGGTGATTTTGAACCTGTGCATGTTTGAATGTAAGCAGCACCACAGATCCAAATTCTGTAGCCTGTTTCCCAAAATACCCAATTGGAAAAGCCTTTTTAAAACCCTGATGTTTATACCAATTCCTGAAACCCCCTGATCTTGATGACTATGATTCATGTCATAGGAGAGGAGACAAAAATTCCCTCAAACAGAGGATAAAAAAATCCAAGTAAACGTAACATAAAACTATTTCTAGGGAAAACCCCTTTCAAACAATTATAGGATGAAAGGAGGAAGGAGAAACAATCAGTCAGGCTTAGGCTAACAGAGGCCAGTGGTGGTTCATTACCCCATTGCCATTGCAAACTCTCCCCTGTGCAAGTGCCCTGTAAGAGAAGTCAGCTTTGAGTGAAGCCATTGCAATAAATGAGCATTTTCTGGAAGACCTTCAACAGATAATTCAAAATAATGTCTTAAGCTCAACTTTTGTTCATCAAAAAAAGCTCATAAAATTTTTAGTTATGCTTCTGTTCCCTTCTTTGTTTAATAAGTCTTTTAAAATTCTGAAGCAATTCCATCTAAAGCATGCTTTGACCTTGTCACTTAGCTCTTGCTTTTGGTTTTTGTTTTTTTGTTTTTTTGCACCAAAATTACAGATGGTTTTTGTTGCTGATTCATACAAAAGGAAGTGGATCCTTTTGAGATCCCTTTGAGGAAGTATCCTCTGTATCACCAGGTACTGCTGAAGACATGAACAAGTATCTGCCAGCCTGTCTATGCTAAGCCATTATTTGCTTATATGTTACATCCTATACATTTCCCCACTGTCAGAGTGAGAGCCAGGCTTCTGATTCCTGCACTTCTAAGGCAGTTTGGCTTTGGAAGTGTAAACAGAAATGCTCCATTCCTTGCTTTGTTCCCTTTGCAGGCAGCTTGGCTGCTGAAAGCTGTCACCTGCATAGACCTCACCACTCTCTCAGGCGACGATGCTCCTTCAAATGTTCAAAGGCTGTGTTTTAAAGCAAAGCACCCTATCAGAGAGGATCTGCTCAAAGCCTTGGACATGCATGATAAAGGTATGGTAGCCTGGGGGGTGTGTGTTTTCTAGAGGAAATGTCTGTGCTTCCTCGTTATTTTCTCACTTTTCGGGAAGGACGTTGGTCCACTGCTCGAAGTGGTGTGGACCAAAGGGGAATCAGGCCCCTGATTGAAGCCATACACATAAAACATCAAAGATTAGTCTTTTTTTAAAACTTGGATTTACGGACTCTTCAGGCAGCTGAAGTATAAAATATGAGGTCAATCATCTGAGAGTTTGAGAGAAGAGCATTTCAGCTAGAAATGCAGTAGGGCTGCATGAACATAAAGACTGCTCAGGTGCTGCTGGGCTCAGGCTGGCTCCACAAGTAGAACAGAGCTTGGCAGTGCAGTTTCTCTTGCAGCAATTTGCTGATCAAGCATAACTGTGATCAAGTCTTAACTGTGTGTGTTGGCGTTAAACTGTGAGTCTGTCAATAGAAATCTTGGAGTTTTAACTCCTGCTAATGCAGACTTGTTCCCAGGGTCAGGTGAAGGAATGTGAGGGAGGAAACAGCATGAGAATTACCTGAGCCATTTGAGCAGTGTAACAAACATCCCTGGTGTGGTGCTTAGGATCCTTGTGAGAACACAGGAGTGGGAGGTGAGGACAGTGCACACGTGCTCATGGAGAAGGTGGAATTCTCTGCATGAAAAAGGGAACTGTGGCTTTTGCAGGTATCACCGTTGGAGCAGTGTGTGTGTATCCTGCAAGAGTCTCTGACGCAGTGAACACCCTCAAGGCTGCTGGTTGTAACATACCAGTGGCTTCAGGTAAGCTTCGTTTGAAAATATCCCATTAAATAATTTGATGTTATAAAATACGTAGAGAAATCCAGAAGTTTGGACTTGCTTTTGTGTCAGGGAGTAAGGTGAGAAGTAACAGGTGGAAGGAAGGGAATGGAAGGAGGATTTTCTTCTGGTATAATCTTTTGTTGTCTTCCAACTTCAAGCTTATCAGGAATGCCAAGCCTTTTTGCTGGAAGCTCTTCAAAGAGGCCTTTAAAATATATCAGTGTTTTTCTCACCTGGACAGAAGAAATTGAGATAGAGTGCTGGACAAGTATCAGTATACACTAAGTAGATGATGATGATGATGATGTGAGTTCTAATAAAGGTTTATTTTCCCTATCATGTTTGGCTTTTAAGTGTAACCCTGTGTCAAGCTTTAGCCCAAGCCAGTAACTGTGTGCCACACACCCACTCATACAGCCACTTCTGGAGGGGAAACGAGAATTGGAAGAGTAAAAGTGAGAAAATTTGTGGTGTCAGATAAGAGCAGCCTTTCTGTGCACTCCCAGCCCGCTCACCAAGAGAAGGCCTTGACTCTGTGCTGGCACTAGTGTGCACTTTCCAAACCATCCCTGGAGAGCCAGCACTGCTTCCTGCACAAGCCCCAGACACCCCAGCTACAATGAGCACACCCATCCCAGCCAGAAGCAGCGCCTCCTCCAGGCTGAGCTCCAGGGAGGCTGTGAGCAGAGCCAGGGGCTGCTGCCTGCTGAGCAGCCACAGCGTCAGGACTTCCAAAATCTGACAGAGCCAGCTCTTCTCCACTCACCACGCATGAGGGACAAGTCCTGAATGTGCAGGAAGCAAGAAGTAGAATCAAAGAATTCCTCAATTCTTCTTCAAGGCAGCTCTGGACATGATCTGGTCCAACCCCTGCTCAAAGCAGGGACTGACTTTCAAGTTAGATCAGGTGTTTAATGCTAAGATACATGTGAGTTTTTGTCCTTGTTTCATTGTTGTGTAGGGGAAAAATATGTACTAAATGCATTTATATGTCAGAGAGAAAGACAATCTCTGACAAAGCCATTATTTTTTTCCATTTCCAAAGTTACCTTTGGGTTTTGTACGTAAACATCATAAACATAATCTTAAATAGAACTCATTGAAAGTAATTTTTGCTAAATTGTGATTTAACCATTAAACAACATTATTATGATTTAAGTGAAGATACTGCTTAAAAGAATTGGAGAAAATTAAAAATGTATATATTGCTTCATATCTGAGCTCCTTGTTTGCTCAATCTGCTGGAAGCAATAGGTATTGTGCTTTTATCTAGGCTGTTCTGGAAAACATCAAGGCACGTGAAAGATCTTCTCACAAGATGCACTTACCTTGCTGGACACTGGTTTTTGAGGGTAGAGCCAATGTTTCTTATTGGTGAAGTGAGAGTAGGATGAAGTGCCTGTAGATTTTTTTTTAATCATGTCAAGCACTAATAAAAAAGAAGAACATTCAGACTTTTTGGTGTATTACTGGTATTTTCAATTTTATGGTCGATTTATAAAACTTTAACACATTTCTTCCTTCTACCTGCACCCCTTTTGTGCTAGTGGCTGCTGGGTTTCCATCTGGACAAACTCCTCTGGAGACCAAACTGGCTGAAATAAGGCTGGCAGTGGAGTATGGTGCCCGAGAGATTGACATTGTCATTAGCAGGACTCTGGTGCTGGCAGGCCAGTGGGAAGGTAAGAAGAAAAAAGTTCCTTTGGCAAGGAGCCTAAACCTTTCTATATGCACTGCAGGGTCTGTCTTTGTCTCTTCCCCAAATCTCCCCATCAGTCCTTGAAGAATTTGGTCTCTCCCCTCAGAATAACTGATAATCTGGGGCTCTGAGCTAAATAAATAAACAAATAATCTGAGCTAAATAAGAACTTTTTAATCAATTTATGACAAAGGGTTGCATTTTTTTGAGAGGAATCCTGTTGGAAGTTGTGTCAGGCTGGGCAGGCAGAATGACTTTGTGGTTTGAAAATTCACTTCTATTCCCTCCGTGCCTTTAGAGGATTTTGTGTACAGCATTCAAAAAAAAATAGCAAGTAAAAGCCTAATTATTTGAAGAGTTTTGTTAGAAAGCCCAAGGGGCTGCTATTGTAGATGATACCTTTTTAAATATACATGTTTCATTTCTTGACGAAAACACGTATTTTAGTTGCTTTCTTTTTGCTGAACGTTGGGGGTACAAATTGACTGTTGGTATTATTATTGATGTTCTGGCGTCTTAGACTACCACTAATTAGTAGGAACAATAATGCTGAAGATGGCTTTTGCTCTAATTGCATCCTTAATGTACTGTGAATGGTTTGCCTTAAGTGCTGACAGTGCTCCTGTAACTAATCTCCGTGTGAAGGTAGACACATCATGGTCTTGGAATGAATTTTCCATTTGGCTCTATAGTGCAGTGCCATAAAGTCCTATTTGCTTGGCAGAGTTCAGAGTGAAGGCCTGCTACCTGACTTTATTTAAGGAAATAACAGAAATCATGGTGATATTTCATGTTTTCTGGTCTTCTTTCAATTAACAGCTAGAATTGAACCAAAAACCCCCACACGTTTCTGCACCTGTGTCTTCAGGACTGGTTTCCTTGCTGGAGTGTCTTGGCCTCTTTTGCAGTATTTGCAATCTCCATACTTTTGGTCTTAGTTATTTGAGGATTAATAACTTTTGGGTTTTTTTTAATATGAAGGAGAACTCAGAGGAGGAGTACAGGGCTTGGATTCTGAGAGAGAGTTCGGATCACAGCTGAAATGAGCTGGATGTGTTGTTAGCTTGCTCTGCATGGGAGATAAATTACTCTTTGTGGTCACAAATTACAAGGGAGGAGTGCACAGACACAGCAATGATGGGTGTGATATAAAGCTGGCACTTGACTAAATAAGTAAATTAGGGATGGCTTTTCATTTGGTATTGCATATTCTTTTTATCCAAAGCTGAAGTCTTGACAAGGTTGAAAGCCATCCTTTTTTTGTAGATCTATTATATATATCTATTTTATATGTATTTATATATAAATATAAATACATAAAAGATATATTATATATATTATATATGTATGTATATATAAATATATAAAACAGATATAATTGCATGTTCTATATCTACTATAAAATTATTCTATATATAATATATATAAAATATATATTATATATAATATATATTTGTATAGATATCTATATAAACATAAACATAAACACACACACACACACACACACATATATATATATATATATATATATATATATATAATGATTTCCAAATGATTTCCTAAGTTTATTCCTGAATCTGAATCTGTTTGTGACATGTGTTTATGTGATCTTGAAGAAAAGCTGCTTCAGGAACAGAATTTACTTGCCACAGAGATACCACAAGGTGAAAAATTACAATATTTAACTTTCCTATGTAAAAAGAAGGGTATTTAATTGAGTGATCTGGATATTTTGGTGAAAGTCTAGTGTTCTGTCTTCCTGTTTAGCTTTCAATAGATATGTTACCTGTGTGTTTAGGGATAATGCAGAATAATCCATAAAATACTTATCAAGGAATCTGGAAGAAGGGAGGCAGAAGGAGTTTTTAGGCTAAATCCCTATATTACATAAAATTAAACAGTGCCTGTGTTTAAGGTGCTTCATCAACTAAAGCTGCCTTGCAATGCTATTATAACTTATGATAGTGGTAGTCATTAGAATAATAACAAAAATAACAATAACAATAACAATAATAATATGCTTCTATGGGTATTTTCTTATGCTGACAGTCTTCACAACTTCAGAAATTATTGAAGAAAAATCTATGTGGTGAAGTGCTTTTTAGTTCATTTTTAGCTTTTCTTCAAGCCTGTGCAATAATTGGGGTCACCACAACAGAATAGTGTTGCTTTGTGATTTTCTTCAAAGGCTTGTTTGGTTATTAAATATTTTAGTGTACGTCCAATTAATGTCAAGTTATTTTAAAGAAGTTCTTGAATATTGCTGGAGCTCTTTATGACACTCAGAATGTATTTTCCAGATCTTTGTGAAGTAAGTGTTAAGATCTTTTAAATGATGCTGAGTATAGAAGCAGCTTTATTGGACAGCTAAATTACATTAAAAATAACATTAAATGAGATATAAGTTTATGAATTTACATACCTTTTATAAGCTTTTAGCTTTTAAAGCAATACTACCTTAAAGTAGTTTACTCAGCTGTTGTCTTGTATTACTTGACAAAGTATGGATTAAACATGAATTATCAATTTGGATGCTTCCTTTAGACACAGAATGTGGAGTCTTTATGTAAGGAGTGATCAAGTTGACCAACAAATTGTTGAAATAGTCTGGATCTATTTATTATTCTTTTTTTTTTCCCCTGTCATCAGCATTAGCTGTACCCTCTGAAGTTGTGTGGGGTGCAGTAATGTTAGTGCCAATTCCACAGCTGCTGGCAAACCCTGGACATGCTACACTGTCAGTGGCTGCAGGAGCACTGTTAATCCACCATTTCCTCTGTGGCAGTTGCATTTTCCTGTAAGAAAAGGGGAAAAAAAAACCCCAGTTTTACTCTGAGGAATTTGAGCATGGCTGCATCCGTGATATAACTTCATTATGAGAAGTGATTTTCACTGCTGCTGATTTTTTAGGTGTGGGTTTAGAGGCTTTGATCAGGGACTGGGACACTATTTTGTGCTACACACTTCATAAACAGCGTAGGCAGAACAAACTCCCTGCTCCAGAGCCTTGGAGAAGCCTCCCCACGTTGTCCAGGAGGGTTGTAATTGGATTTGCTATTTCTAGATGTGCAGGCTGCCCTGCTGCACAAATCCTGTCTGGTGCAGGCAGCAGCAGCTCGGGCTCCTGCAGCCCAGCTCTGTTTCCAGAATGTGGATCCCTGGAGTTGCACATATGTGAGGGGTTTGTGCTGTGCTGACAGCCTCGTGCTTGTCATTTTGTTAACAAACCTGCCATTAACATGCCAGACAGAAGGGGCTCCAGATCATTTTCCAGTTTCCAGCCCATCACAATCACCTTGATCTTTTGGGCTAACGGAAATCAAAACATCTTCTCATCTCAATTTCTATTCATTGTCACTGACTAGATAAAAACACCAAAAAATTGATTTTTTTTTTTTCAAAAAGTGATTTTATCACCACATTTTTAAAGAAGATCTATTCCATAAAAAAACTAAGCAGTGTGGGTTTTTTGCTCCTTTAATATTTTCATTTCCTTTGCTGGAGATCTGGATTATCCACTTTCCTTTGTGATTTTTTAGGACTAATGTACTACACCAAATTGACAGACCATCTAAACAACCTAGTATAGATTACAGCCAGCAAAAACTGTCAGGGATGTTTGCTTGGGAAATGCATAGGGGAAGGAACATTTTCTTTGCTGTATTTAATAGCTGCTAAAATTCAATATAATGTACAAAATATTTAGGGTGTTAGGGAAATGACAAGGAAGCTTACAACTCCTGTGGTTTATAACAGTGGAATTAAAACCACAGCTACAAAAGCATTTTTTTTCCCTACAACATGGGAATTTTTCTGACTTCTATAAATGCATCTAGTAAAAGCAGATCTAAGGTTCATGGTCAGGTGTCTCAAGTGGTGCAAAGTAGAAGAGTTCTTATGTCACATCCATTTTAGCAGCTAGGTCAGTGGAGCCACTGCAGACTGTATTAGTGAGCAGCTGGCTCCAGGTGTATTCTCTATAGGTTGGCTTGCTTTGGGGTTTTTTGTGCATTTGTTGGTTTGGGTTTTAGTGACTTTTTTGCTTTTTTGGTATTTTTTTCCTGACTTAAGATTTAGACTGCTTTTAGAATGGATAATATTTGTTTAATATGCTGGAGAGTACTGGCTGTTTGCTTTGCTTTTGCTTTTTCTTTCTTTTTAGGAGTCAAAAAGAAATTCTCTTGCCACCTCTTCGTGGTGTTATTTGCTCATTAGTTGAAAATATGCCTGCAGGGTTTCCTGTGACAGAGTTCTTTGGCCAAAATCTTCGTGCCACTGCTGCTAGCCAGAGGTGCAGTGTGTGCTGTGGCAGTTGCTGGTGTTCTGCACAGCTCACAGATCTTCCTGCACTTGTAGCACCCAGCCTTGATCCTGCTGCTGTTCAGCTTGACAGAACTGAGTCGTTCAGTGCTGGACTTTTTGGCAGCACAGAGTGTCCCACAGGCAGCCCAGCACTCCTTGAAACACTGAGTACATTTCCAGGTGTGTCTGACTGCATAGTGCCCACGATTTTCAGGATCACCCCATTATTCGTGCCTTGATTTAAATCTGACTGAGTACTGAAACTTCTCTTATTTTTGAAAGGAGTAGGAGTTTTCACATCTGTTCTGTATCAAAGCAGTTCCAGCTTGCACTGGGACCGGGGTGCTCTGTCCCAGATGTAGTTGCATTTCTATCTGTACTTTTACTGTGGGGTTGAAAATGCCCCGTGAATGTCAGCTATTGTCTGCAATAATTGATCCCTGAATAAAGAACTGCGCTTCTTACCTACACACCTGCCCCACTGAGCTGTGCCCACTTCTCCTCCACCCCAGCTAAGCTGGCAGACACGGATGATTGAGGATCCTGAGTCGTTCCTGGCCGTGGGATGATGTGTGCTGGCAGGCAGAGGCTGCTCGAACGAGCCTGACACTAATTGCATGTAAAAGTACCTTCCAACTGCAAGGGAGGGTGCTGGAGCTGCACTGCCAGGGAACAACAGCTGTGAGGATGTAATTTCTTTTCGTGGAATCCAACCTAAATGTACATTTTGTTGATTTTATTTTGACATTTTTGGTGGCGTATCTCGAAGGTAGGGAAAACTTTTTCCTCTTGTTACCGAAACTAGAAGAAGAAAGCTGCTTTCTCTGGGTTTTCAAAAGCTTCAGGAGAGAGTCGCCCCACAAAAAGAGATTTCATTTGGATCTAACATGAGCAGGGTTATTAAATGCAGGGGGGAAAAAAAAATAGCACAGGTCCTTTGTGTTTCCTTTTTGAGCCTCGATTTGATGTAGGTTTCTGGAGCATCACCAATTGATCAATAAAACATGTTAGACTGCATGCTAGTACTGATTAATTCACACCTTTGGTACACAGTGAGAAACAAGGTGAAGCCTGGTGTCTATAAAGGGACTTGCTAAGTGCATCAGGCAGTTGTCTGCTAATGTGTGCAGCGTGTCTCAGCAGGCCAGCCCAGCAATTCCAGCCCTGGACACCCTGGTGTGCCCCTGGCATCAGTGGGATGAGGGCCCTGCTGCAGCTGCCAAGCCCTGCCCCACGCTCCCAGGTCTCACTTAAGGGCTGAGGGCAAAAGAAGTCTAGTATTGCTGAAATAAACAAGTCTTTCTAGCCTGGACTGTTTTACACCTGTTTAAAGTTGTATTTCAGCCTCCTGTCAAAGAGCTTTTGGATTATGTGTTTGGAGATTGAGTAGAGTTTGTCAAAAGGACCCTCTTGCAAAGCATCCTGTTTGTTTATTTTGCATCTTGGCTTTCTTTAAATTCAAAATCCAGAAATGGTGGCTGTGCACTGTAAGAGCTGCTTTTCTCCCCACACTGGAGCAATCTTAAACATCCCCAAGCAGCCAACTTCTGACAGCAATGCTTCATTATTTTCTGGCTCTTTTAGTCTCCCTCTGTGTAAACTTTTGTGGGAGCACTGCTGAATTTTAGGGTAAAAGGGAGGGTTTCACTGGCCAGGTGCAGAGAAAAACGTAGCTGTCTCTGAGTACTGATTCAGTGTACTACCACATTTATTGCTGGGAAAGCTGGTTTAAGATCAATCTTTACTATCATAGCATTTTTTACTCCTGATGTATTCATGGGCATTTCGTACATTTGTATTTTGAGAGAACATTAATAGCTATTAAGTAAAGTCTGAAACTGCACGGCGTTGTTAATTACCTCCAGTCATGTAATTTATTGAACTTACAAAACTGAAGTTCCTGAGTGCTACGGCTAATTATAAGATTGGAAATTAATCCAGAAGTGGAAACTACAGCCATACTTGAAAACATCTCTCAGGCAACTCTGATCATTTCCACACGTTTCATCCCCAGGTCTGTACGAGGAGATCCGTCTGTGCCGCGCAGCCTGCGGAGGAGCTCACATGAAAACAATCTTGGCTACGGGTGAGCTGGGCTCCCTTGCCAATGTCTACAAAGCCAGTATGATAGCTATGATGGCAGGTAAATACCCTCGGTGCTCCTTTTAAGCCAGGAATGGCTTTGCTATATTATTTATGAGGCTTAAAAAATTCCGGTCCTGGAAGTTTGGTTTTGTCGACGGTAGAAAAAACTTGTGTGGCAGTTACTGAAGCTGCAGGTGGAGTAATCAAGGCACTTGTTGAGTCCCTTGTTTTGTGTAACCTACAGAAAACTGCATGAAATGTTAAGTAAGAAGCTGCTGAATGACAAGGGTTGTAGGAACCAATGAAATTCGTTGTCCAACATCTGATCTGATCAGAAAATTTAATGAAGGCATTTGGGCAGACACACTTCTGGAGGCAGCTGTGGTCACCTACAGACAGGACGTGGGTAGGTGGCTCACAAGCTTGTTTTAAATGCAAGGGGAACTTCCCAGTGAAGATCCATGCCAAAAGCTCTCAGTTTTGGTTTGTGATCACTTCTAACCACCTCTGAGAGGGCAGCTCAGGAAACCACCCCTCCAGAACAGCACAGAGTTCCCAGGGGCTGTGCATTCTTTGCAGGAGTTCTGTTTTTGCATAGCTTAGCTCCCATTTGATCCCAGATTTTCAGCTGTACATTCTCTCTTTGCAGCTTTGGTACAATTTTCCTAGCTGAACCAGGATTACAGTTCTGTGCTTTAGTGCTATGTTGGAGATGCAAAACTGGGAATTGGCTCCCAGGTACTAGCTTTTCCCACTGTGCTTGAAAGTGGGCTCCTCAAGTTTATTTCTAGAAGTGTAAAGATATACTAAGAGCCACTTGGGTTAGTCTGTCTTCTAATCTTCCCCTCGTTTTTTATGTTGATTTTTTTTCCTCCTTTTTTTTTTTTTATTCAGACTTGAAATTCTTACATTAAAGCAAGAAAAACGTAATCAAGTGTCTTGTCAGTATTTAAATAAATGTTCAGCTTGCTGCTTGCCTCACTGTTACCATACACAATTCTGTGCTTCTCTGATTCAAGTGGAATGGACAGCATTTGAGGCTTCTAACAAGCCCAGCTACAATGTCAATTAGTAGCATTAGACACAGAGGATCAGTATTATGCCACTAAATATTGCTTTTAATTAGAAGAGGTGTAAGAAATACACATTTCCTCTTATTTAAACTGATGCACTAATCGTTATGATCACTTTTTGTACCACTGAGTAGTGAGAAATTCAGCTTGTAAAGCATTTCACCATTTTCAGAATTTTGCTGGTGTAGTTTTTTTGAAATACAGCAGATGGCTCTATTGTTAATGATTTTCCTTGCCTAGTTATTCATTTTACAAGATACTTATCCATCTGAATATATCCAGTAATTTCCTTATTTCAGTCTTTAGCTTTTTCTTTGTGGGTAGGCATAAAGATGAGAATTAATTTGCACTCTACATACATCCATTGAGGGCCAGGCTTTCAGACTCCAACTCGTCAGAAATGCTGAGAGCCCTGAATTCCAGTTGAATTTTGTTTTATTTGTATCATTCTGGGGGGAAAGGGAATCCACAGTACAGTGGATTCAACTGAAAAAGTGGCTTTAGAAGTTCTTGCTGCCTCTGACCAGTTCCTCCTGTCCTTTGCAGCAAAATGCAATTCCTTCAGCTGTGCTCTTAGAAGTGCTTCTCATGTGTCATTGTAAGCTGATTTTCAAAGAATTACAGTTGAAAATTATTCCAGAAAAGAGCTAACTAGTTTGCTGTGGGGTTTTTGATTGGTTGGCAGTATTTTAGGTTTTTTTTTTTAATGCTCCCAGCCTCAGCAATCTGGTTTACAGCGTTGCTTTGCATGCAGTTGTATCAGTGCAACTGAGGATGTGCAGTCCTCAAATTGTTCTTGCTTCACCATCCATGATGCCAGCCTACCATGTGGGGAGCACCAAATCCTGGGGTTACAGATGTTTGCAGTGCCTTGCTGAGCATGCACTCATTCCCCTGAAGCACAAAGCCATCAGGGGTATAATATATAAAATATAATTTAATTTATATAATACATAGTACATTCTATATCATGTAATATAGTATATATTATATATAATTATATAATATAATAAGATATAATTTAACTATATCATATAGATACGATTAATATAATATATATTTTATATTTAATTGCATATAATATAAACTAGCATATTATGTATCATTTTCCTCTTTGTGAACTAGTGGCTCCTGACTCCTGTTGTCTCTGAAATAATTCTCCATGGCTACTTTTTCTTCTCTAGTAAAGTCCACGAGGGGAAAGACATGAGAACGGGAGGAGGCACACAGGTGTCTTAAATTCCTTTAATCATGCCTTTACCAACTTGACTGGCATGCCATAAATTCTTCTGGGATGTTTAAGAAGCTATTTCTGAGTGAAGGAGCTGACATCCCTCTGAGGACAGTGACTCACCTGGCAAGAATAATCCCTGCAGTGCTGAGGGGGGCAGCATGGCAGGGAGCTTTGCACAGCAGTGGCTCTGTCCCACTGCCAGAGCAGCACCTGGATTTTGGAAAGCTGCCTGAGGAAAACCCCTAGCACTGGATCAGGGAATCAGGGGTCATTGGGTTGGAGCATCCACTGCCATTTCCTGTGCTTCTTCAGGTGCTGGTGGTGATTTGAGTGCATGAGCTTCTCAAGAAAACTGACTGCGTTTTTGGCTCTGCCTTGGGGACAGAGAGTAAAGTAATCAGTGGTGTTCAGTGTCTGCTGTATCCTTGTGTAAATCACGTCCATTTCTACAGGAGACACCCAGGTCTGTGCCCAGGCAGTCTCTTGGAATGAGCAGTCCTAAGGAACACAGATGGGTGCCTGACTCCCCCGTGCTAGGTGTAACTATTACATGTTTCTTCAGTGAGAATTTTCAAGAAGAAATCTTGTGAACACTCAAGAAAGCGTTCTTGTACACAGCATGAGAGATGGGCCATTTCTAAACTTCTGTTTCTTGACACAAACATCAGAAACAGGCAAGGAAGGCAGACAAGGAAGGGAAAGATGAATTTGCAGTGGGAAAGGAATACTTCAATAAAGTATTTTACTGAATTTAATAATTGCATATTCTGTTGATAATTTAATTGCATATTCTGCTCGTATATAAGATTTTTTTTATTCTGGAAAGCCATATTACCTAATTCCAAGTCTTTATTGTACTGTGTAACAATTCATAATCATTAAGATATGCAGGCTAGGAAAGAGGTGGAGGAAGTGATCAAGTAAAGGTATTTGAAAGTGAAAACTTTATTTGTGTCATTTTGCCTGTGAAAACTGCTCCTTTTATTGCACACTTTGGGAAGCTGCAGGAGCACAGCAGTGACATGTGAAAGACACTTGTTTTCTTTGTATATCTCTAAACAAGAACCTGTGTAAACATTTATCACAGGAGTGATAAATGTTCTTCTGCAGCTCTACTGATGTGTGGGTTTTAAACAATTTTTGCATGGGTCATTAAACAATTAGTCAAATAAGTGGTATGTGGAGATACTGACCAATGTAAACATTGAATTTATGAAGGGAACGAGTTAGCACTGAAACAAACCAATTTCTAAAATCTCTAGCACAAAAAATCCTGCAAGAAGTAGCAGAAGGTGGCTGAAGCAATAAGGTCTCTGATGTCTAGAGGGGGAAAATTAAAACACATTCAATATGTGAGCAGAAGTGGTTTTAGATCCTTTGATGCTGTTCATCCCAAAGTGAACAGAAATAACACAAAGCCACAAACAGTGAGGAAAAGCTTTGTGTTGCAGTTCACAGGAGAGAGAGATGGTTTGGAACATCACAAAAGAATGCCTGGCTACACAAAGCTTTTGCCTCAGCTCTAAATAAGATTTTTATCCTGGGGTTAACATTAGGGAAGACAAACTCTAGGATGCCAATGGCTGTTGTTGTTCTGAGCACTTTCTTGCACAGATTGGTTTTGAGCAGGGTTTTGTGGTGAGGCTGTAAACATGCTAGCAGTCATCTGAGTGCAAGGGCTCACTCCTGCTGCTGGATGTGGACCACGAGGAACCAAAACTTCTGCCGAGTGACAGTTTCAGGAAAAATGAGAGACCAAGGAAGCCAAACTAGCAGAACTGACTAAAAAGCAAGGCACGCTTTGCTCAAATGCAACTAACATAGGAAACAAGACTACTGAATAAATAATAATACTTGGCACTTAGTACCTTATGTCTTCAAAGCACATAACTGACATTAGCAGAGTAAATCTTACAATTGCCTTGTAATTTATATAATACCTAACTTAGGAGATAATTTACGAATTTTTATAATATCTAAGATAATAACAGACAAAGCAAAAGTGAGACTGAGATCACTTGTGAGTTTCTGGCTTTAAGTCTCATGCTCGATACAAAAATCAAGGGTCCCCCCTCAGCAGCATGTGAGATGTATTACGTGTTGATTTAATTATGTGTCTACAACTTCAGCTGTAATTTGATACTAAGTCGGTCAGCTTTTAGAGCCCAGATCATTTGCAAATGAAAGGCAAGCTAAGGGAGGAAGCTTGGTAACACAGAATTTCACTTTGTGTCTTGTTTTACTTGTCTGAAATACAACCAACCGTGTTGGGTTCACGGTGTGTCTGTAAAGGGCACACTCTACCTGTAAAACATGCATGAGAAATCAGAACAGCTCCTTTCTGTGGCTGTGATGTGCCTCTGAATGCTCCCCAGGGTGGCAGATGATGTTCAGCCCTGGGCTGGAGGTGCCCTGTGGGGCTGGGGGCAGGTCAGGGAATCCTCATTCCTAGGAGAGTGTGGGAGGAGTGCTTGGCACTGACTGGTGGCTGAGGCTTTCTTGGCCACTGCCTGAGTGTAGAGGTGGTTGCAGCTGGCTGCTTAAGGGGTTACCAGGACAGTGACCATTGCTGTGGAATTGTACTGGGAGTTGATCACTTCCCTGTCTGCTGCATAGTCTGTGGTTGTTGAGCACCTTCAAAGCTCTACTTAACATCACTGAGAGTTTAGTGCAAAGAACCAGCTCAAAACAAGCTCTGGGAAACCAAGATGCAGTGTGGCAGTCTGTCTCAAAGTTTTGAATGATATCATGGACTAACAAAGTTTTTGAATTAACTGTAAGATCAAAAGATGGAGTATCTTTAAATACAATCAGCCTAAAAGAGGTTGGAACAGAAACAAGTGAGTTCATCTGTTCTGGTACAGAATGGGGAGAAATAAAAAAGTATGAAAAAATAAATAAGAAAGTATGAAAATGCTGCTAACAGCATGTTCAGTGAGGCACTACAAGGATGCTCCCTTAAATGAGGTAATTGCCTACAAGCTTAACAGGGATACTGCAGCTAATCACTAGAAATAATGTAGGCATGATAGATAAGCTTGGAATTGAAAAGTTCCAACAATGCAATCACAGTATCCTCAGGTTTGAATTGCTGATGAGAGGCCACAGCAAGACTAGTAGCAAAAAAAAAAAAAAAAAAAAAAAAAAAAAAAAAAAAAAAAAAAAAATCACATCAGAAAAAAACAACTAAAAAACCGAAAACCAACAACAACAACAACAACAAAAGTGGGGCTTGAGTAAAGCAGACCTTGAAGGAATGTGAAATGAGACTTAAAAATCTGTCTGGAGCTCAGTAATATGTGTGTAGGGAATCAGAAGTGAAGGGATGGAAAGTGGTTGAGATAGGCTCGGGCAGGCTCTCATGAAAAGTCTTTCCAGTTGAGTCAACAGAACCCTGCATGGGTAACTAGAGGACAGGAGTAACACTTGAGAGAAACAAGGATGTTGGGGGAAAAATAAAGATACAAAGAATCTGTGAAGTGAGAACAGAGTTGGAGTGCATACAGTGAAGCCTCATTTGTTTGCAGTTTGTTAAAAACCCAGACGTGCATGCAATGGCACATTTTGTTATGCATTTATTTATGTGCTTACTGAGCTGTGTGCCTGCCTACACAGCCATATCTGAGGGGAGATCTTTATTTGGGGCCATTCATATTTGTCAGAGCAGGATGCCTGGCAACTCTGCTAATTTTGTGCAATTTTTACTAATTTTGTGTCTGTTCTATTAGTGGTATTCTCCTGTAATCAGAAAAGAAGAATATATACCCTCCAAAGAAGAAATAGCAGTGTAAAACAGTGTAAAACTTGTCAGCTCTGTACCTGTTTGTTTGATTTTGTGTTACCCACACACCACCTGACTTTGTCCCTCCACCATCTCCCCTTACAAATAGAAACAGTGACATGTCCAAGCGCTTCTCATCAGAGGGACACCAACTCAGGAAGCCAGAAGCTGGGTTTGAGGTTGCAGAATGACTTCCAGCATATCATGACTTTTGGCAACTCTACTTGCCTCTCTGGTTTTCTGTGTGTAAAATTAACATTTGCACGTTTTATAGCACCCCTGTGAGGCTTAGTAAATTAAGATATAAACAGAAATGTGTTCCTCTTGTTGGAAGGTAGAAATTTTTGTGCCTGTGCATGAAGATGGGACACTCTTGGTCACGATTCAAATCGGGAAATGGAGCGAGAGATGGTCTGGAAATTTTCTGGTGGGAGCTGCTGGCTGTGATTTCCTGGTACAGGCAGCCCTGGGGGTGACAGTGGTGGTGGCAGCCAGCAGAGCTCCAGAGTGATGTGGTGCTCCTCCAGCTGTGCTCACAGCACTCTGCCCAAAATGTTCTCCCAGAGGGAGAGTTCTGTCCCCTGTTCACCTGTTCTGTTTCTCCTCAGAAACCCCAGGCTTGTCCTGCTCTCTGGGGACGAGGGTTTGAACGCTGGTTTCTGCTTCCCGACCTTTAGGAAGGGGCTGTTCTTTATGCTGCACCCTTTGGAGCTGGCTGTGGAATAGCAGGTGCTCACAGAGTAGCACACTGTCGAGTGGGGTCAGCTTCCTATTAGCAAATTACCCTCAGTGCCTGAATGGCACTTTGCTTTTGCTGATATTCAAGATCTTTCCAAAACGTGTTAATTAAGGAATATCTGAATGGTGTACTTCCAGTTTACAACAACTGATGCGGAGAGGTGAGAAAGCCCCCCTGCTGGGTTAATTTTCCCCATGAATGAAACCTTGTTTCTATGTTAAATAACTTGTTTGAATTCGAGTTAAAACGTCTGAAGTTTCATATCACCTCAGACTCAGAAATTGTTGCACAGTGAATAGTTCCAGTCAAACACGCCAGCAAAATAACAGGGCTTCCTGGCAAAAAACTTTGCATCTGTGAAGCTCTGGTATTGAAGGTAATGGTTTGAGAGAATGCAATTTTAAAACATGGAAATATTATGTAAAATCAATAGATGTACTGGGTGCTATTTATTTCTTTGATATTTCAGGTTGGGTTTTTTTATTCTGTCAGTAGCAGGTGTTAAATTCCACTAAACCAGTGAAAAATAGAAATAAATATTTAATTTACTGTACATATCAATTATATAGAATTGGTTTATGAAATATTAAAAGAGATTGCATGTTGGAATGAGTTAGAAAATCTAGTTCCTTAACAGAAGCCTAATATAGATGTGGAAATACAGTAAGCATGATTTTAGGGTTGTAGGTCTTGGATATTTTTTTTTTTGTTGTTGTTGTTGTTGTTGTTGCTTTTTAAGGTTTTTAAGTGGTTGTGCCTGTCTAATTTGAAGCCTTATGCTCATGGCACCAGCAGTGTGGATTAAGACGTGTGAAGAGAAATGTCTTGAGTGGAAAAATACATCAGGAATATGTGATCTTGAACATCATTAGGTTATTTGAAGGAACTATGGGTACTCACTTGAATATACCATTTAATCATAAGGACACAGGGAAAAGCAAAGAGGCATAACAAGAGATGAGCACCCACAGAAGTGAAATACCAGTTGAGCCATAAAAGTGGCACAAAACCAAGAAGTTTCCCGTAAGGAGGGCATGGATTGTTTCCTTACCTGAGTGTTAACCTGCATGTTAAAACACACTGATATCACTATAAAGACATCCATGAGCCTTTAACAAATCATGTCCTCATGGTGCTGATGCTGCATTATTTTTGTTGAAGTGTTACATCACGAAGTGCAGGGAACACTGAACACCCCAGCTGGCTGCTGGGGTGCACCAACACGTTCCTCACCCAGCTGGTCAAGTGCAAGTGCATTTCTCATAGAGCATGCTCATTTCAATGGTGTTTGGAAACAGACTCTTCCAGCTTGCCTCTGTGGTTGCTTGCAGTGTTTTTGATGAGTTACACAAGGAACTTGAATTTCCTTGGCAGGTACCTGGCTCACTTGGAGTCTGTCTCCCAGCCTTCCTGTGTTCCTCTGGTTCTTGTTGTTACAGCTCAGATTGTGATCAAAAAATGGAAGATATTCCCTTCTTTGACATTATACTTGGGAATTTCATCCCCTGGGAAATGTTCCTGATTTGGTTTTGTTGTTTTTTGGTTTTTTTTTCAATTCCTTTTCAGAAATTATAGTTTTAAAATTCAGCATCTCTCAGATAAGACAATTTAAGATTCCTGCCTGTACTTTATAGTTACTAAAGACAATAGCTTTCCCAGAGGTGTCTGTAGGAGTCCTTCTGAGGGAAATTTCAAAGACTGAATTGACAGCAAAGGCCACAGTCTTCATGGCAAGTCAACAGGGATCTGACATCTGATTGTCTTTTGTACCTTTGATGTTTCTTTCCTGCTATCTACTTGGGCTAAAGAGTGATTTCTCTGCAGTGTACAACTGCAGCTGATTCCTAAGGTTGAGTTCTCCCTAAATCTAAGTTGTAGAAAGGATTCCCCCTTGGGAATATCAGGAGCTGTTTTTGAGTAGAACATCTTCTTTCCATCAGCTTTGCAGTCATGTTACCAGTCCAATGTCCAATTCACCAGCCTATCCCAAACATCTCAGGAATGAAATCTTGTAGTTTGTCACTGTTAATTCATCTGTAATGGACCAAAAAGGAAACAAGGGATGATGTTCCATATTCAATGAATCACACTGAACTTAAACTATGGAATAAAAAATTGTGAGTCATGTATCCTCAAAAGCCTCCTTCCCACTAGTCCTGGAAAGTGAACCCGTGGAGAACTCAAAGGACTTCCCCATGAATGGAGCTTTGGAGCAGAGCTGACCCCAGGATGTGGGAGCAGCTCGCTGGGGTATGCTGGAGAGGGATGCTGCGTTTCTTGGGAACCCTAGTCCCCAGGAAGAGGAGGGGTGGCATTTTTCAGCTGGTTCTCTGCTACCCTGACACCATATACATGCTGTTGGTAGCTAGCTAATTAGGTTTGTGTTGTAACCAGGCACCGTGTCTGCAGCTGCTCTGGATCTCAGCACACCCAGCTTCTCAGCAGCTCGCTTGTCCCTGGTTGCAGCTTCAAGGCAGAATCCTCCAGGAGCTTCAGCTGGGTGGACGCTGTGCTATTGAAAGGATGCCATTTCCAGTGCCTGGGTTAGAATTACAGCTCAGCTTTAAACTCAGTGTCTCCAGAGAGCACTGCAGAAACACTTGTTTTTTCTCTAGAAGTTAAACAAAAACATCCTAGTAAAATAAGCAGAGCTACTCCATGCCCTTGAACAACGTCTCGGTGAGTTCATTTGCAGGCACTTGCTTCTATTATGAAGTAAGAACTGAAGCTGGGAGAGAAACTCAAGAAGAAAGTAATATATTTTTCTTCTAAAATGTTGAAGAGATTGAGTAAACAAAAAAGTTAGTGAGAGATAAAGAGAAGCTTTTAGGTTTGAAGTGTTCCTGTGCCTTTTTTACTGTCTTAGGAACACAGTTTTGGAGTGAAACACGAGAACATGCAGAACACTTTGTCATCTAAGTATAAAAGTGCTGCAGATAAGAAGAAATAATTATTAATCAGTAGCACCACTGTATTTTGTTGCTGCTTCCTGTTTAATGAATGCCTTGTTTGTGAAAAAAGCAGGAGAGATCTGAGATTTTTTGAGGGGACTTTTTGTTCAGCGGAAGGCAAAGGAAAGATAAGAACGGAATCAGTTAAAGTCAGAAGGAGGCAACTAATATGGCTTTTGAGGTATCAGTTGTGCATTTTGTATTATTCATGGCAGTGACTCCTGTATGGCTTGTGAGTTTTGTACGTTTTCCTTTGCTAAATTAGGTGGGACACCACATAAAGAGTAAAGTAGTCAGTGAAATGTAGAAAGATTGAGATCATCACGATCATGCAAAGCTTGTAGATGCCTTTCCACAAAATGTGGTTAGCTACAGCACTGATTTTTATGTTAATTTACTAGTGAATAATTTAAAAAGACCTGTTTACTTTTTAATAAAAAGGAAAGATATAAATTGGCTGAGTGTTTCTAATGTTACTTACAGCTGCCATTGAGCAGATGTTAGGGATTCTTAGTGGTAGGCTAGACCAAAATAAGTTTTATGAATAAACAAACAATTTCCTTTTACTACCAACTCTTTCAGGCTGATTCTCTCCCAAATTCACTGTGAATGGCTTTTTAAAGTCTCCTCATAAATAATTACCTTTCTTGTGGCAGTTTTCTAGGCACTTGGATTTTAATTACAGTGATGAACTGTTTTAATAAGTTGTTAAATAATTTTATCTTTTTAGGAGTGAATCCATTTTCTATTTCTCTTTGACTTCATCGGTTCCTGGGGCTTTAATCCTTTTAATTCTTGCTAATTCACTTTATAAATTCATGCTGGAGAAGTAAACAACATGCAGCAGCATCATTTTCTTTTGAACTCTGTGCACGTACACCCACCTCAGCTTGCTGGTTATCAATGGTCTCCTGTTACTAGTAACCATTTTGTTTAACTCAGTCATTTGGATCACGGTGAGTATGAAAAGATAGGTAATTAAATGGAGACAATGTGGTTTTGCTTTGGGCTAATGTCTGGGGGCCTCAAAGCCCTCCATGGAAGCGAATACAGCGCTTAGTTCTTAGATAAGGGATATGTAACACAGCTGTACTTCACCCAGAACAGCATCTTCCAATGTAAATACTTATCAGACACCCTCGTGATTTGATGTTGGGAAACGCTGAACACGGAAATCCCCCTGGCTTTTTTTGCTGTTTATGCCAGAAGGAAAGGTGCAGACGGGGTGGTCGCGCTTCCCGGCGCGATGCCGACACCGTCCCTGCCTCTGCAGCTTGGCACTGACAGCTCAGCAAAGCACAGGGGTGTTCTGCTTGACCACCTCTGTTCCTGAACATCTGAGTGAAGAAGTCATTGTGCCTTGGTTTGAAGAGACAGGTGTCTGCTAAGGAAGGCAGGAACCCCCCCCTTGAAATGGAAAATGTAAAACCTCTCCCTCTGAATTATTATAATTTTGAAATTAAAAGGCTCTTGGGCAAAGATGTGGGAATAGGAATAACAGTTCTTTGCTAGGAAAACTAAAAATACAAACGTAATAGTACAAACAACAACAACAACAACAACAACAACAACAAAAAAAAACCACTGCCAGAGTGAGAGCAGGCCCTGGCAGGCTGTGGGTCAGGCTGGTGGCAGCAGTGCCATTCCATGGGGGCTCAGCCCTCCTGCAGTGCCAGCTGTGCTTCTGCTGGAGCAGGATCCTGGACAAGGCTGGAGTTTTCCTCTGGAGCTCCAGGGCTGCTGGAGATGGGCCTGGGCAAAACCTATATATAAAATGTAGATTTGAAGACTGGAATATCATCTTTGTTTTGCCAGTGGACTGGTGAAATCAGCATTTCTCTATGGTTTCAATAATTTTTTTAACCAAAACCCATGCAGTTGTTTAATCAGGTTGTTGGTGCTTTTGGTTTGAGATGTTCACCATAATTGCAGTCTGTGGTAAGATCAGCACACAGGCTGTTGACAAAGGGAGGTGAAGAAACTGCCATATTAAATACCTTTTTATGAGTTGCTCCCTATTTGTGATGGTGCTTACCGGTCTTTTTTATTTCCTTCACTCAAGCAGTGCTCAGTAGATGTTATGCCAGGAAAGTCTGACTGAATTTAGCATCCCTTTGAAATAAAAATTGTTAGTTTTGCCATGTAAGCATTGTTAATAATGCAATGGGAGGAAGAAAGGATTTCTTAAAAAACCAGAAGTGTCTTTCCCTGGCCGCCAGCAGAGAGGTGCCTTCTGCTTGGAGTGTGGCTGCACAGTCAGGGGTTTTGGTTGTTTTTTTCACTGAAGGGAGCTGGCAGCTTTTTTGGTATTCAGGCTGCCTGAAGAGCTGGAAGCATTGCAGAACAACCCTACTGACAGTAGTGAAAACGTCTGGAAGGTCTCACCTGCACTGCAGCCTGCACACGCCGGCTTTTGGAGTTTTGCCGAATGCCAAATTACCAAGGTGGAGAAGGAAAAAGGAAACATTCTGAGGGGCAAAATTTTCTGGAAAGTAAAGGAGCTTTAAGTAAGATTGGTGCCCTTTAAAAAACAAGCATTGTGATGCCTTGTATGTACAGGTAGGGCCATCCAGGGTGTTGCCCTTTGGATATTTGTTGCATCAGGAGAATCCAGGAGGTCCATGATAAAATCTACGTGTTTGCAACTTGTTGGTGTTGAAGGTGTTTGAGTGTCATAAAAAATGAGCTAAAAGTGCCTCACATTTTCCTGGTAATCACGTGATCACCAAAGTGGAGTATTCATCCCTCCGTGCAAGCCCTCAAGAAATCTGTTCCACCTGATTGGTAAAAGCCAGGTGGAAGCAAACAGGTCGCAGATGAGTCTGGTGAGATCTGGCATCTTTTACTTTTTTGGCTTTCAGGCAAAGCCAGAAGCCCAAACACTGACCTTTCCAATTGCTCAAGGAAAATGCCTTTGATGCTGGAAATCCCTGTGGTACTGAGGCCTTCAGCTGTGCCAGCTGCCTTTGGCTGGAGGGGACAGTGTGGGAGAGGGGCTGATGCTGCTGTCTGTCCTCTGCATGACAAAGAGGCTGCCTGCTGGACGGGTTCTGACTGCAGCATTAAGGCATGGGCTTTTAAATCTCAAAAATCAATCCTGCCTTTCTCTGGGTTAGCGTAGGAACAGAATCTTAAACTGCTTTTAACATCAAGTGTTGAAAAACACTCAAAATGACATTGAAGTGTCATGATTTTGGCTGCATTATGGATGGTGGATTTTTTTAAATCTTTAAAATTCATAGCACCTTCTTGATAAAGTAGACTGATTTTCTACTTGCTTTATTCAGTGTGGAGTATTTCCAAATTGATTTTAAACAGCTATTTCTTCAATTTGAGTAATTTTGTTACAAGCTAATAGACAATACGTAAGTGTACCTGAGCTTTAATGTTAACATATTTGTTTCAAAGTTGTTATCAACGTTAAAAAGCACAAAGCTAAATGTGGTTGCTAAAACATGGAATGCAATATGCCACGTAGTGCTGTGATTCTAAGCCATCATGCATATTTATTATTTTCTTCCAAATTGCAGTGCTATTACTGGTAGATATATCAGGGTTTTAGCCTCGGTCTGTAATATGTCATGTACAGGACAACATTTTGAGAGCCTGAGATGTATTGATCCAAAACCAGGAATGCCAAGAGGGAAAAAGCCTGACCTAGACCAGTGCTGTTTTAATTATATCACGCTTTCAGCTAGTTTATCATTGTTTAGGTTAATTTAAACGTGAACAAGGAAGTGATGCAATGAATTTCAGTGTTTGTAAAGGAAGCTTAAAGGGGGAGATTTTCAAATCAAGTCCATTTTCTCCCACAGGATTTTGGTTTTTGACTCGGTAGCTCAGTGCTGAGGGTGTTTGCATTCAGTCTGAAAGGACAGGCCAAGCTTTATGTTTCTTCATCAGTAACTACTGGAGGAGGCCATGAATTTGGGAATTTAGGGCCAGAGCTGTGCCACCAGCACTGCCTCCTGCCCTGGGTGCACTGTGCTAGAGAGGGAGGTTTCTACTGATGTCTCTTGTATTTTGAGTCTTGCTCAAAATCAGGAGTGTGGCAAAAAATAGCCCACAGAATGACTTGTAGGGGAAATTAGCACTGCAAGTGGGTAAGCTGAGAGAAATCTCTGGTTTTTCCCAGTGATAGTAAGGTTAGGATTAGCTGTTGGGATTCCTTGATTTATTTCTTTTTTCTGCCTTTGGCTTGTCATGTGTCATTAGGCAAACTGCTTCAGCAGTTCCAGTAGTGCCATCTGCAAAAAGAAATAAGGTTAATGCAGGTCATACACTGTAACACCCCTGAGTGCAGTATGTGTAAAGGGCACATCCTTTTAAAGAAGAAAAATGGCGTCCTGGTAAATGAGATTTAACAAGTGGATAACAATAGAGGAATTCCTTAAGCTTCGTTGTTGTCCCATAACAAGTCACTCCTGCTGCTTCCTCTTTGGAGAGGAGGAGGAATGGCTGCTCCAGCAGCACATAATTGCCTGAATCCTGCACCCTGGCTTCTGGGCTTCAGGGTGGCTCCAGGCCACCAGTGCCACCAGGAGCCACCACTGACAGGGGTTCCAGCTGTGGTCTTTGGACCCAGAGCACGTGTCAATTATTTATCTCCTCTTGCTCCATGCCACATAGGGATTGGGTTGGAAGGAATGCTCTAAAAATAACAAGTGCCTATGCTGTGTAGCCGAGCAACAGAAGGTGCTATGGCTCTTCCTGCTGAACCTTCTAAAGAAACATTTTAAATGAACACACGAGAAACTAATACTAATTAATAATAATATTCTGTGGAGACCTGTGGCAGATGCTGCAACGGCGCATGAGCAAGCTGTGCATAATTCAGCAACGCTGAATTCTTTCAGACACCATCTACAGGGAATTTTGCACAAGTGTGGACTTGATAATTTGTCCCTCTGTGTGTGCATGTGTAAGTGTTCCTAGGGGCATCGTTTGGCCTGCAGAACTCCTGTTACTGGAGGTGCTGTTCAGTAAAGGGAGCATCCATTCTTTCCTAGCTGGGATGATGGGATGGGTTTTCAGAAGGTTGTCCTCCTTGTAAACAGACACTAAACGTGGACGCCTGTGATGGGATTTTTGCTTTTTTCCCCTCTGTGCAGGCACTTTTTCAGAAAGAGTTGCAAAAAGGGGCAGTTCTCGACAGACCAAGTCATAAGCCAGCATTTTTCAGTGGTAGCCGAGGCACACGCGTGTGAAAACGTGCATTGGCACCCAACCAAGCAGTGTGGCAGTGCAGCCCCGTGTCGTGGAGCTGAAGCTACCTGCTGAGCTGCTGCTACAGTGAGCTCTCACAGCTCTGTATTCTCTTCTCCTGGATGGCAAAGTTAAGCTAAGGGGGAATGAATGTGTTTTATCTCTCTGCTGGAGCAGGATAAGGACGTGTAAGTGGGACGATTAAGGATGACTCAACTGACAAGAATTAGCTGCTACATTAGCCTTTTATATCTTGCCCTGCCTCTTATTTTCAGAGGGTTGTTAACCTGGTCACCCCTAGTAAGGCTAATTTGTGTGTGAATCAGAAGACCCTTAGTTTGGGTGCTCATAAAATAGAAAGATGACTTGCTAATGGGACTTCATGCACATTTGATACGCTGCTATTTTGTCACTGCTGCCTTGTCAGCAGAACCAGCAGGTGGGTTTGATGCCACTTCTTGCCACCAGTCCTGGAAGTCTTGGAAGGCTTTGTGTTCTCCCTGGGAGAACTCCATATTGTTATAACTCAGTTGCAGCAATGAAGATGTATTTGTGCTCATTGCAAATACTTACAGAGTAGCACATAATTGTCCCTCTGCAAGCATCTCTCTCTCTAAACTATTGTTTAAAACTGCCAGCCACATCTTTGTTCTTTATTGAGACTAAGGCAGCAACACAGAGTCTGTAGGTATCAGGAGATAATCATTCCCCAAGGGCATTTGAAACACTTCACAACCAAAAGGTTGTGATTGCTCCACATTTATTACACTGCTTATTATTCCTTATTGCTTAATTATGGAATCAGAGTGTGTTTCCTGGATGCTGTCGTCTGAATAAGATTCTCCACTTCTCATGCTCTGCTTCAATCTTGTGTGGGCTGGAAATTTCTGTAGATGTACAGGATAGCCACAGGGCAAGCCAGTTCTGGAAGCTCTTCTGACCTTTTGGGAGACCAGAGCATTCATAAATGAGGCTGTGTGTCTAGAACAGGAAAAATATAATGGACTTGCTCTGAAGTGAATGGCCTGTGTGTGTGGAACCCACAACCTTGGTGTTGCTGCACCATGTTCTACCCAGCTGAGCTCATCCCATCTCCCTGCTTCAGTGAGATGAACTGGTTCAGCATGACTTGCTGCCTTGAAAGGAAATGTGCTGTTGTGGCTTCACACTGGAAAATAAAAGTAGAAAGGGTCTAGGCCTGGTCTTTTCCAGGCTCACCAGGCCTAGAAATCTACCCTGAATAACTGATTTTGTACAATCTTGGATTTAATGCTTCATTGAATCATGTAATCTACTCTAAGGAAGGGGAAAGCCATTCAGTGTGCATTTTAGCCTTAGTCTTGATTTTTTGAGTGTATCCATTCACAGGAAGATGAGAAGATGGGTGATAAAACTCAGGTTTCTAAATCATCACCTAAATTTCCAGGTGAAACTCCTTCTGAACTTAATTTCCTTCAACTTGTTTTTGGAAACCTGAGTAAGAAATAGACCGGGTGAAACTCCCTTATTATCACAAGGTTGGCATAAAGTTGGCTTAATGAGGTGCCTTTTATGTCAGCACTTGATTTTTAAATCCCCCTTTTCATTGCTGAAATCCAAACATTAACAGCACCTTCTGCCGTGGCTCTCTGTGCTAGTGTGGCTCCTCTGTCCTCTGCAAGAGGCTGCCTGCAGCCCTGCTAGCAAGCTCTTGTGCCATAAAAAGAATTTGTTCAGCAAATAAAAATGTATTGTTTTCATTGTTAGAGGATGCTACTTAATTGGCTGTGTGTTTGTCTAATAATCACATCTAAAGCTGATTATTCTCATAATAGCCTTAAGATATTATTTAAAAATAAATATATAAATGCACAACTTTTGTACTAATACTAGTTTTTAATCTCTTCTTGTTTCTGTGAAGTCTGAATGAGATTTTCAAAATTGAATAATAATTTGATCCGTTAATCTTTTGAAGCTAGTAATTTTATTTTCCCCTCTTTGCAGTCTCTGAGGCTCGCAAATGAATAGAGCTTCATTACTGGAGTCTGCATTTAATAACCATTATCCATTATCTTGTAATTAAGACTCCCTGTAACGAATCATGAGGACAATGCAAAAATACATAGTACATTTCTTTAATGAACTGGAAAATGTTCATCTTGTTCTATTTAGTAATGAGTTGCTGAATAGTCGTTAAATCCACTGGAGAATAGAACTAGATGGATTTTGAAGACTATCTTGAGTTTGTGGTTAATCTATTAGAATTAAAATTTCATCTTCTATTTTTATCAACAGCTGATTAGAAGTCATTCTGTTTGACCAAATTGATTAGAAGACCATATACAAGGGCAGCTGTTGTTTAATGAAAGTTTTTAATGAAACTGTACCATAGAGACTTGTAATTATAAGACTTATAAAAAGCTTTGACTTACCTTATAGCAGAAAAAACGAGAAGTATTGCACTGAAGGACTTTAAGTGCTACATTTTGAAAGGGAAATTAAAAATATAATTTGGTGATGCTGAAGTTACACTTCCACTGCTCCTTGTTTTAATGTGGCTATCAGATGTCTCTCTGGAAGGGAGCAGCTCTGAAATGTGCAAGTCAATTGTCTCTCCTGTGTGCTCCATTCTCTGCAAAGCCCTATCAACTATTAATTGCACATTTTGCACTGTGGAGTTAGAATCTTTCTGGCAAATAGCTGTTTCTCTCCAGAATGGACGTTGTCACAGTTGTGCAACTGAACCAGCACTGGGCTGACACGGTGCCTAGTCAGGAAGCCTACAGAGGAAACTGTGTGGTCTTTGAAACCCCAGAGTTGGTGGAACCACTTGATTGTGCCTAAAGGCAGAGAAACAGGCCGGGGTTTGTGCTGCCTTGCCGTCAGGCTGAGACCCAGCTGCGTGCCCCTGGGCTGTGCCATCAGGAAGGCTCTCCCTGGAGTGTGCTGCAGCTCACAGAATGCAGTCAAGGCAACTCCTTACTTGGAGCCAGTGCTGAAACTTCCCTTCCCTACTCCAGGGGACGTTGGAGAGGCATCATCATTCACATAAGAGACAAAACGGACCCCAAGCCAAATTTGAAGTGGAAGCAGATGCAGTTCCAATTGACTTAAGTGGATGATGCACTGCTACATGATGTTTGAATTATCCCTCTTCTTCTTCCAATTACTTCTGATAATTAATGATCCCACAGTACACCTTTTCTAAGAAGTAGGTTCCTAGGGGTGAAGTGCGTCCTAATGAAATTAAGGAAGTTTTGTCGTTGTGTTCTCTCAATGCTGGATCATGCACTGCAAGGCACATTATTTTTTTGTTAGTTTCTTAGCTTTTTGTTACGCTGTGCTTCAGGATTTCTTTCAAGCCAAGGCAGAACAGCAAGAATACACAAGAATGTTGCATAAGTATTAAGGCAGGCAGTGGAGAGTATTATTCACTAGTGAGAAAACAGGAAAAAATAAGCCAAGGCTAACTCTTGTTCTTTAAAGAACACAGATGTTTTGACCTTGTTAGTGCATTAAATCAGACCGTGGATTTAAGTACAGTAACTTGCAATGTTACAAGTGCAAAATGCATAAAAGGGGAGTTTTCCCTTGGTTTACAGTGTTACACAGCTGTTTTAGTAAACGCATATGAGATATCTTTCCCTTCTCTTAAAAACAGCTGCAGGAGATACAATGTGAGACTGAGACTGTCAGATGTGAGACCAAGTAGATGCGAAGTTAAATTAAAAAAACCTGATACAAATAATTCTCAGAGATGCTGGTGGAAATACTAAAATGTTGATTTACGTACACCACGGGGACATACGTGCAAAGGAACGCCTCAGAATTGCTGTGAAGCAGGAGGTCATCTTTGAGGCTGTGAACCTGTATGTGCAGAGGGACTCTTGCTCTAAAACTGCTATAAAACATTTTGCTTCCTTTCAGGTTCTGATTTTATAAAGACATCTACAGGAAAGGAGGTGGAAAACGCGACCTTTCCCGTTGGCATAGTCATGATGCGAGCCATTAAGGAGTACTACTGGCAAACTGGCTACAAGGTAGTTCTCATTTCCTCTGTAAAAATTAACCAAACAGGCTCACTCAGAAAGAAGTAAGGATGTGATAGGATTGACTTGCTAATATTATTTTTATTTTTTACTTTTGTGTTTTCTGCCTTGAAGAACTGTGGCTTCATTTCGTAAATGCTCATGCAATCAAAGAGTTCCCTGCTGCATCTGGATTTGAATTTTGTTTCACCATTTAGGTGGTCATGTCCATTAATAACAGGGCTGGTAGTGGCTGACATGCTCCCAAAACCATCAGCAGAGCTTTACAACTGTAGAGCCATCGAGACTGCCCCGTGTACACGGCTGTGTTTTCTGACTTTGTCCTGGCAACCCGAGGGATGCATTTTGCTCTTTCCTCCCTTGCCAGAGAGGCTTTCCAAGGGGACAAGGAGGCAGATCCAGCTGTATCCCCTTGCTTGGGATGGCAGGAAGGAGAGAGGGGGCAGGGGTTGGAAGAACTTTATATCCTGGTACTTAATGTCTATCGATCAGGTCATTGTCAGGTGAGGTCAGTGGAGAAAAGGGGAACAGACAGCAAAGCCAGTGATGAACTGTGCATTCCTCCCTTTGCTGAAACAGTGAGAAGGGAGGAGATTCCCAGGAGGGCTAAAGCCACCTCTCACTTCCTTTTTCCAGGGGCAGGTGGGGGCTGCCAGTTGGATCTGGTGCAGGTGTTCAGCAGTGGGCTTTGTCCTCCCCTTCAGCACCAGGGCAGGAAGCTGTATCTCCAGCTAAGAGCCTCTCCCCATTTCTGGCCACCTTTCCCTCCTCTCCAGCTTCTCCTCTGTCCCTCCTGCAGGGGGCCTTGCAAGGTACAGTGTCAGCAGATGGGATGAGCAGTGGGATGGGGGCTGAGAAGGCTTCGGGGGCTGTCGGAACGTGTGACACCAGGTTGGAGGTGTGTCCATCTACCCTCTGTAGCCATCTAGATGAGGCCAGCATGGATCCCTGGGCTGGCCCCACTCCTCCTTTCCCCTCCTGCCCCTGTCTCTGCCACACAATAATTGGAGCAGCTCCAATAGTCTTTGTTTCTGTGGGAGCACTGCCCGTGCCCCAGCGTGAGGCAGATCCCTGGGGCCAGCGACCCCCCTGGGCAGCAGTGCTGGGTGCCACAAGCTGGTCCCTGCTGCTTTAGCACTGCTTTGTCCCCATAATTGGATATAAACGTTGAATTCACCTTTTGCTTTCAAAGCAGGCATTCATGGTGTGAAATGTGTTATTAAGAGTAAGTGCTTGTGTCCGTGTGCATGTGTGTGCCAGTGAATTAGATGTAAACTGACTTTATGTACCTTTATTAACTGAAGACAATATTATCAGTGACAAGAAATTTCTAAATGGTTTCTTTAACAAACTAATTTTGCTGCTGTAGGGATGCTTTCTAGCAAGGCGTTGCCTGGGAAAAACAGGTTAATACAGAAATTAAACTTCTTCAAGGAAAGGAACAAGTTGCAGAGTAACATTTATTGACTGATAAGCTGTGGTGGTGATATGAAAAGTGTGCAATATAATGGGAAATAATCTTTTCCTGTCATTATTGAAGGACATACATAAATTGGTTTTTCTGTTGGGAAAACCCCCAATCCAGAAAAACTTATTACTTTTAATAATGTAAGGTGAAGAGAAAATTCTTGAGGAGATGAACTTATTAAGCAAAATAATGAAATACTGTGAAACAGCAGGAAAGTGGTAGCTGGACTTTGTACTGCTCTTGAATTAAATTCCAACCCCCCTTCCTTTTTACGTTTTTATGGCAGTCAGATGTGCTGTTTGGAAAGCTGGTAAATGGAGGAGAGGACAGGCTTGTCTTTGTCAGCTTTTTTTGCAAAGAAAAGAGCTTTCAGAATCTGCTAAAAGGGGAAGGAGTTCTGAATTATGGTTTTAATTCTCTTATTAACTCTGTTTTACTTGTTTTTGCCACAGATTATCTCAAAGAGACGTCATATTTCTAGAAAGAAATCTGAATTCAAATTTCATTAGAATTTCTCTTCCTGAGGGAAAGCAGATTCCAGCTGTTTCTGTTTGTTATCTAGAAGTCACCTTTCCAGTTGCTGGGCTTAAAATTCTTTTTGGAAGTCTAATGTTAACAGATGTATGCATACACTCACACATCTATTTGTCCATCCACAAAAACAGTTTTCGTGGTTTGGATTTATCAAGCTTTTCCTGCTTTTATTCCTTTTAATCTTATTGGAAATATGCCATTATCACAATGCTCCAGCATGAGAGAAGGATTTATTCTGTGTTTGTTGGTCCTGAAATCACTATATAAAAAAGATTACCAAACACATTGAAAACCAGATACTTTCTGATTCCGCTATTATGTCCAAAAGGCACAAGGAAATCCTCAGTGCAGTGAGGTTTCGGGAGCGTGAATGCAAAAACAAAATGATAATTCTTGCAGAATGTAAAGGCAGAAGGAAACAGAAGAAGAATCACTGTGTTGTTCAGATTTATCTTTTTTTTATACAGGAGGAACTTTTCCTGATTCCCCTTGCTTTTCGAGAGTTTAGGTGGCTGCTACAGGCCAACATTTTGGCATTTTTGATGAGGGATTTGATAGCTGAGTGTCACAAGCTCTGCCTTGTGTTTAAATGGCACCTAACCAAAGGACTGGCATTAGGGGTGTATGCCAAGTGCACAGCAGGTCCATCGTGGGATTCCAGACATGCTTTGCCTCGAAGACAAGTTTTACTGGGTGTTTGTGCCTTTGCAGACGTGGCAGTTCACCTTCAGATGTGACACACATCCCACACCGAGGGACTGAAAGCACACCTGGGGGGGGACAGAAGTCCTGTGAAACACAGACCTTTCAATTTTTGATAAAGACAGACATCATTGAATTCCCATTTGAAAAAATTTAGTGAAAATTAAACCTCTGGTAGGTTTGAATGTACGGCCAAATCGTGTGTAACTGTGCTGCACAGGCTTTTTATGAAACACAGCCAGTTCTCACTGCTGTCCACGAGTCAGCCACCTGACATGCAGCATCTTTAGAGTTATTTATGGTTGTGCAGTTGTTGCTGTGTATTTGGAGTTAGATTGGCAGTAGGTGATGATGACACTGTGGGCACTATGTGATCATGCAAATATCCCAGTCCTGCCTAAATCCCTTGCTCTAGAGACAAATTTCTCCCATTAGACCTCAAGCCCAGCTCCTGAGGAAGTGCACAGGGGTCAAAAGTATTGCTCCCTCAGCATGAAAATCACCTTTGGCAGTGATGGCTGAGGCTTGGTAGCTCCCAGTTCCAGTCCAGACCTTGTGCTGTTTGCAGCCAGGTCTGTTGGGCAGGATGAACGTTTGACAAGAAAGTTTCACAGATGTGTACGCTTGGCAGAAAGCTCCCTGAATGTAGAACCTGAGAATGGAATAGAGATGGAATCAGGTTTTGATATAGAAGAATAATAGATGTGTAAATTGACAATTGCTGAGCCAGTCTTGCTGGACAACTAAGAAGACAAATGTTAAGGCAAGTTGGGAAGAGATTTGAGGACTTAGACCAAAGAATAAGCTGACCACAAACAAAAAGATGTCTTTACCAAGCAGAAAGATACCCCAGGCAAACAAGACATGTCAATGTGGCAAGTTGAAAAAAGGTCTAAGAATTTTCCACTGCAAGAAAACTGAAAAACAACTTTAAGCTTAAACTGTAGCACACTAACTCATGTGACTGGATAGTGTTAGCCATAATATGGTAATGATAGTAGTTATGATAGGCTGTAGGTAACAGTAAAGGTATAGATTGGTTCTTATGTATTAAGATGCTCAGCAAAGAAAAGTATATAATGCATTGTAACCAAAATTAAAGGGTCTTCAGGCTTGTCTGCAGCTGGAGCTGGCAGCTGTAGCCATGGCTCTGCCACCCATGACTCTGGACTCTTGTAACATCTTGGATACAATAAATTGCATTTTGAAGAGCTGCTTGAAGACCTGCCTCTCTCTTCAGGCTCTTACTCAGGTCCTTGCCAGGTAGAGCTGTTACACCACAGGCACTTTGAGACTGCAGCTGTACAAACATTGATTGCTCTTCTAGGGCTGCTGATGGATGAAAACGTGTATTGAACTTTTATTTATTTATTTTTCTCTCTCTCTAAAGGTTGGATTTAAACCTGCAGGGGGCATTAGGACAGCCAAGGAAGCTATCACTTGGCTCATGCTGGTGAAGGAGGAGCTGGGAGTGGAGTGGCTGATGCCGGAGCTCTTCCGCCTGGGTGCCAGTAGTTTACTGGGAGACATTGAGCAACAGGTTGGTTGTTGGCAGCTTACAACTCGTGAAGGACAGAAATAATCTTCCTAAAAGTGCTGGCTTGCTGCTTCTGCATCCCTCTAATTCATTATGAATGACAGGTTCACTTCCAGCCCAGTGTTTATTGAAGTTTGAGCTGCCCTTACAGACACCTGGGGCTCTGATGCTGGGGCAGCTGACCATGGTCTAGGCCATGCTGGCAGTGTAAAATTGTACACAATTTGGGCAGAAAGGGCTCAGTTTGTGCGTGTACAGAGTCTTTTCAAATGCATGGCAGTGTTCTCTTCACTGCTAGCTGTGACTGACCCTCACAGACCCTTTGTGTCACCGTGCCACAACTCCTCATGGTGTGGAGGAAAGTTCCATCTCATCCTGTGCATGGGTGCTGCTGATAGAGAAATTTTTACATGTTGACTGTTTCCTGGGGAAGAAGTTCCCAGTGGGAAGAAAGATTCTGACCTGTCTATCCATGATCTACCTCAGTGGCACAGGGTATCAACCCCAAAGGATGCAGTGCAATTTGGAACAGTGAAGTGTCATTGGAACTACCAAAATATGAAGGCTTTTTGGTCCTGACTTTCATGCTCATTAAGCCCAGGAGAGGAGGTGATATTACCTTTTACCAAGAAAAATATCTGAGGATCATTATCCTGTTGCTGCTGCTGGGAAAACATGAGGTATAGGGGCCAGTCTTTTCCCTTTCCTCACCTTTTTTTCCTTTGGAATATTGACATGTTTTAAGAAAGATTCTAAGAACAGCTTAAAGATGTCAGGTTAATATTCATGACTGCTGAAACCCCTGGCTCACTCCTGCAATGAGAATAATATTGTCTTGCTCCCTCTGCCTCACACTTGACCTAAAATTATGTCCCTGGTTATGAGAGAGCAGCATGAGCTTTCTCTTTGCCACTGCCATCACTGCTGGCTGTTAGAACACAGCCAGTGACTGTGTTGCACCATTTGTTCTGATTTCTCAAGGGTTTTGTCTCTTATCTGCCAGGAATTGCACAAATGCCCCAGCCATGACCAAAGCTCTTGCTGTTCCATGCTGTCTAAAAACATGGAAGATAAAATGTTCCCAGTCAATATATTCAATAAAACAAACATACTGAAATAGTCAAAACCAGATGCCAGAGGAAAGCATGGGCTTCTACCTGGCTCTTTTTGAAATCTTAGTTAAGAGCAGCAAGAGTCTGTGCTTTTTACTTTTTCTTTCCAAACACAGCAGCAAGAATCCTCAGTTCATATTCTACAAACAGAAATATATTAATGGATATTACATCATATTTTATGCACATGCACAAACAAATATCTATCATCCTCATCTGGCATGCCTTTAATTTGTTACTTCCTTGACACTTGCAGCTTTATAGTCATATATAATTCCATCATAAATTTTCTTTTTTTTTTTTTTGCAGATTTTCTATCATGTGACTGGCTCTTATGCACTTCAGCATGAACTGGCAATGGCTTAGACACAAAACCAACTCAGGATTACTTTTACAAAAGAGGTCTTTAAGCAAACAGCATTCAGAAGTCTTCTGACAACCAAGTGCATATGATAGAATTAAAGGCCTAATTCTCCCTTCTTCATAGTTCATGGTATTTAAAAATATGTTCAATTCTGCTGGCTGTACTTGATCCAAAAGCAAAAAAAAGTGGCATTTCTGAAATAGTTAAATAGTTAATACATACAGATTTGCAAAGTTAATCTTGCAAAGTTCCTCAGACCAGCCTGAGAAGCTTATTAATGGCAACACTGAAATACTATGAAAAAGATTTAGGTGGCCTGGTAACACTTTGCAGTCTCAGAATATGAAATATCTGTGGAATGCTTCAGATTGCTAATTAAGAGCTACTGATCTTGGAATAGATTTCCATTCACCTCAGACAAAATCTCCTGGCACAGATGTGTTGCACTATTAATTCTTCTGTTGATTCAGTCTCAGGCATTGTAACGGGAAAGAAGAATGAAACTTGGCTATTTCTTCTCTTTTATCAAATGTCTTCTGTTGGGAAAAAAAAAAAAAAGGCAACCAGACCTCTTTTTTTATTTTTTCTATTTTTCCCCCCAAACTTGGGCACAGACATCCATATTTAGACCCTTGAATAAAAGTGGCTTGATTTCTAGAACAGCTGAGTATCCACAGTTGCTCCTGAAGTTAATGGGAGCTCTGGGTGATCAGAACAACTGAAAATCAAGCAGTCTCTATATAGGTGCCTAACTATGCATTCAGGGGCCTATTTTTAGGCATTTCACTCTTAAAATTTTAGTCTAACTTACTTAGAAGCTCCAATTCCTGTCTCCTGTCATTTTAAAACACATTCATGCAAATCTTTCCATTTTAATGTAAGGGGGTGACTGTCAGTTTGCAGGTGTCACTGCTAGGCTGGCTGAACTTCAACTTTGCCATTCCAAAAGAAATACTTGAATGTAAAAGATGATCTGAATTGTGTCCTATATGGGGTTTAATGGTTTAATGTAAAAAAAATGTGCTTTTTTCAGAGCACATTAAGAACAATACCCAAATCACCAACACCTTCTGAGTATCAGACTGGAGCTAGTTGATTCATTTTATCAGAACTGCATTCTGCTCACTAACCAGAGTTGTACTAAAAACTTAATTATCTCACTGACTTAAGTAGGTCTCATCATGGAAGTAAGAGGAGGTGGAGGATTTTGCTGTAAATCAAGCTACAAGGTGCATTTATTACAAAGAGATTTATTATAAAGATAATAACTCCGTTATTTATCTGGCTATACCACCTGAATCACTCGAGTGCTACAAAAAACCTTGGAGAGATAGGAAAGCTGATTAGGGAAAAAAAATCAAGAAAAACAACATATACAGAAAGCAAAATCCTATATGAAGCGCTCAGGATTAAAAATGGGCCTTAATTTCTCAGGAAATAGTTAATCCAAGGTTTTCAGTCTTTTTCTGCTTTAGATCTCAACACAGAAGGTGAGGCTGAGCTGTGACTGTTTTCACGCTTGTTTTCCTGAAAATGGCCCATTTTTACCATGAGTTTTCCTTCTGATTTCATTGCCAGTTTTGCCAAGGAAAAATGCAAGTGCCTGTCTGCATATGGAAGGGAAAATTCTGCTTCTGAGCTTTCAGAAATACAGAGCCTCTTACAAGAAGTCAGCTCCCACCAGGTTTTTGCCAGTCTGACCCTGTGCCGTGCCCTCCCAGCCTCCACACACTGGATTTTGCTGCTGTTTAGCTCAAGCTCTATAAATACTATTAAATGTTATAAATGTCCATACTTTCATAGTGGGAAGTAATGCCACTTGCAAACCACACTTTTTTTTTGTTGTCAGTTGTCTTTAGGACAATTAAGGTGATGATAAAAACTGTTTTTTTTCGGCGATGCTTGAGTTTGTAGGTGAAGGACTCTGTGTAGTACCTTAAAATTAATGGAGGTCCAACTTTGCCGCCTCACTGTGTAAGGTGAGTCTCTGAGAACGGCCTCACTGTCTCCATGGGAGCTGTGCTGCTGAAAGAAGTTGCCAGGAGAAATTCTGTCAACAGCTTAGGTGTGCACGTGGGCTGCTGGATGTGACACCAGGGGTGACAGCTCTGTTTGCAGAGGGAGAGGTTCCTGGAGAGTTGAGGATAGCCACTTCCCTTCTCCATGAACATTAAACACACCTGTGAAATGCTGTGCAACTCCAAGCCAACCAGTGTTTTCAGAGAAGCTGGACTGGAATGTAGTTAATACATTTTTTTTCTGTTGAAACCTTTTGTCAAAAAAAGAAAAAGAAGTAACAGAGTCTGTAAACACATCCAAATAAAGATGGTTGTGGTTTGGAGGTTGTTCTTTTTCGAGGAATGAGCAGAAGGCTCAGTGTTCCAGAGCAATTGGCTGTCTTTGTTTAACTCCATGGTGACTCAAGTTACGTTCACACTGTCTGTGTCTGTGGGCCACCAACCTGACCCAGAGCCTTGTCTGTGGGGGGTTGAACCTGGCCCAGGGATGCCATCAGGAGCAGCAAGGGACTGGGCAGAAAGCTCCCTGAACGTAGAACCTGAGGATGGAATAGCGATGGAATGGCCCCTTAGCCAAAGGGCCAGTCCAGGAGCAGGTGTGGCATCCATCCTGGGAGGAGGCAGGGCTGGAGGCCAGCTGGGCTGAGGGGGGCTGCTGGGCAGGGCCAGAAGCATTCCTGGGCATTCCTGGGAGAGAACCAAGTGCAGGGACTCCCTTAATTTCTGAGCTGGGGCTGGAGGTGGCGCGGCAGGATCTCCATCCCCAGCCCCAGCAGTGCTCACAGTGCGGGCTCCTGGTCTTGCTGCCCTTCACCCTAACCCTTCACTGCCCTCTTTTCCATCTGCCCCATCTTTGTCCTGCTGGCCATTTGCTGCTCTTCAGCTGGAGTTTGTGGAGGCTGCAGGCAGCACGTGAGGGCCTGAGTTCCTGGGAAGTGTGGAGGGGGCGGCGCGCCGTCGTTTCCGACTTCGGGAGGAGTTCAGATTTAGTTCTGTGCTTCAGGCCATTAGAAAAGGAACAGGCAATTATGCACTCATGTCTAAATATATTTCAGAGTGTAACATATGTTTTGTGCAAGTCAGTCTTGTATACTAATTTATTATTTTTATAACACTTATTCATTTAGGATTTTAAATAGCTTCATTTTGTAGACCACATTACTTTGCAAAGAAGAGAATAAATTCAAGAAGAAAGTGAAGTAGAAGCTGCAAGTCTAGAATATTCTGCATCAGCTTATTTACTAGAAGAGGGAATTGTGTGAGAGGGTAAGCTTTTTTCCTGGTTTGTAGGAAACAAAGATATTAAATAGTAATTATATGTGAAGTGCACATATCAGCTGGGGCAAGTAATACTTTGATATCTTTATTTCATCAGTCATATAAGTTCATTCTTTCATTTCCTTTGTGAAGCAGGGAACATATATTATATACCATAGCACATGCCACTGAGACAGAAAAAACTGATCTACTTTTAATTTTATTTTGCTCAGTTGGAACTTTGGCTCCTTGCTTCTCTTGGGGAGAAAAAAAAAACCACGAATAACAACAGCAAGTTTTATTCAAATCTTGGTGAGCTTTTGCTGAAATCACAGCTGGATGATATGTATTGTGGGGGGTAGGAGTAAAAGGAGGGAACTGCTTTTATTTAGATGCATCCTGCCCAGGAGAGAAAGAAAATTGTCCTTCTGGTCATTCCTTCTGTAACAGGGCAACCAGAAAGAAGAGTGCTCTTACTACGTAAAGGCACCATTGGTAAAATTACTGATTGCCTATTACTATTAAAGCCACAGAAAGTCAGAACCATGCTAAATTAAATGGTGATAAGGCTTAGAAAGAAGCACCAAGAACGTTTGCAGCCCTTGCACTCCCTAAAAGCAGGAGTAAGTGGGTGATGGGTGCAGAAAAATACAGCAAAGCTTTCTTGAGGCATAAAAGTTTCAGATCTCTGAGATCACAGGGAGTGTTTGAAAACACTGAATTGAGGAAGCATAAATTTAAAATTGCTTCTTTAGCTGAGATGAAAACAAAGGGCTTCTTAAACAATGTTAACAAACTGAGGAAGCCATACTGGAAATGACTACACTTGTTTTTTCAAGTCCTGCTTTCTGTGTGGAAGGAGAGGAGGAATCACAGATATGACAGAATGGGTTGGGTTGGAAGGGACCACAGCTGGCCCAGCCTCCCATCTCCAGCAGGGCCATCCCAGAGCACACAGCACAGGATTGTGTCCAGAGGGGTCTGGAGTGTACCCAGTGAGGGACACTCCACACTTCTCTAGGCAATCTGTTCCACGCTTGGTCACTGCACAGGGAGGTTCTTCCTTATGTTCATGCAGAACTTTCAGAGCATCAGTTTCTGCCTGTCGCCTCTTGTCCTCTTGCTGGGCACCTGGTGCATCCTCTGACACTGTCCCCTCAGGCATTAAGAGACACTGATGAGGTCTCCTCTCAGTCACCTCCTCCCCAGGCTGAGCAGGCCCTTTGCAGGCTCAGCTGCTGCGATGCACCACAGCAAGCAAACCCTAGGATGGATGATGATTTGCCCAGAAAGGGAAAAGAGACACTCTTTTCCCTCTCTTTTTCCCAGAGGGGGGAAGGTTCCATAACCTGATTTTTCCATTTCAGTAATAGCATGACCTCTGCTTTTATTCAAAGGCTTAGAGGAGTTCTCACCTCTTTACTGGTTAACAAGACAAACAAAGGAGCAAAGCAGCCAAACCAGCCCCCTCTCTCTGTCTGGGCCAAGGCTGTTTGGGTAATCCCACGGGTTAGGGGTCCCTGCCACCGTCACAGTCTGGGGAGCAGGTGGGCTGCTGCAGGAGCTGCACCTCTGAGCCTGCCAGCCAGCCCCTGCTCTCCCACTGCCCTGGGGCTGCCCTGGGGCTGCACAGTGCTAGAACTCTCTGTAGGGATTACTGGTCCACTGTGGGCTCTTCTTTTCTCCACCCTAAAGCTCAGACCTGAGCTCCTGAGGAGGAGGTGAGGAAAGCGTGTGCTCCATGGTTTAATTTAATTACACGTAAGATGATTAAGGATGTTATCTTCATTTCCAGGGGAAATGAAACATTCAGCCAGCATCCTGTCAGAAGGCTGGCACGTCTCGGTGCTGGCTGCTTTCTGCTGCCTTCTGCAGAGTCTGGGGCTTTCTTCAAAGCACAGGCACCACAGCTGACCCAGAGCGTGATTTCTTGGTGGAACTTCTTTAAAGGCATGAATTGAAACAGAGCAAAGAACGACTGTTGGGGCTCTGAACAAGAAGGGCTTTGTGCCTACTCAGCACATGTCTGTCCAATCCCAAAAAAACCCCATGAATGCCTCCACCCCGTGTGATAGCAGCTGTAACGAGGCCTCTGGGATGGCAGTGATGGGAAGATGTAGATAAAGGAGGAACAGAGGGGTATAAAGAAAAGTTGTGAGAAGCAAGAGAGGTCATTGCCACTGCTGTTATTGCTTCACTGAAGTGTAATCTTTTGTGATCTCTTTGGAACGGGAGGTAAATAATAAAACACAAGGGAGGGGAAAAATTAAAATAAATGCAGCCTGTGAATGCATGTTAAAACAGATGTCAGATTAAAAATAACTGAAAAAAGAAATTCTACTGTAGGGGAAAAACTGCCTTTTCCTTCAACATTTTATATTCCACCTTCATTAGGCAAAAAGTGAAAGAGCTGTAAAGGAAAAGGGGAACTTTTGTTGTTTCCCTCTGAATGTTAAGAAAAGCCTAATGCAGGCACGGAGGGGAGGCTCTGTGGTTCCTGGTGCTGGAGCAATTCTCAGGCTGAAGCCCAGAAGCTGCAAGGATGTTAAACAGATGCTGTGTGTGCCGAGCCCTGGGACCTGAAGCTTTAAACCTGCAGTGCTGCACATCCAGGTGGTTTCATCCTCTCCATCCTCCCTCCCTTAGTCCCTTCAGGGCTGACAAGTCCTCTAATGTTGTAAAGAAATAAACCCTGCAATCTGATAGGATCACATCATCCAGTAATGTCCCTCTAACTATAGATCCAGGCACCAGGGACTGACTTCTAGTTTCTTCAGCACTTTTAAATGGGTTATTTCAGTGTTTGATGGCAGCAGAGTGGGGAGCATCTTCACTTATTCTTTCCCCACATGGCAGCCCAGACCACACCCGTCCTTGGGGATAGGAAATAAAAAATGCCTGTGCCAGTCTGTAAATCAGTGTCACCTCAGCTCTCTTCTGCTAAATGTGCTTCAGAATAGCCCCTAAAAACTCATGATCTGAAAAGCTGCTCTGCATCTGTTTAAAGCTCAAGGAGCTTTAAATAAATAGCTGAAGACATACCGAGGGTGGACAGGAAGCCACTACATTTCTTGGAGAGCTGGCATGGCTTGTTCAGGTCAGCTAATGAAATGGGAACAATCTTTACATGGTTTCCTTCTTTATTTCTGAGTGTGGAATGCAGGTTTAAAAGGGAAAGGCACAGCTCTGTGACTAGTGCTTACAGGAAGAGTCAGAAATGACAGATATCTTTGGCTGCTGCTCTAGTGTGGATGTCCAACATACTCAAACAACTTGATGGCATCCAGCGTGGGTATATTCCTACAGTGATGGAGAAAAATATCTTCACTTTTCTCTACCATTACCCTGAGCAAATTCCCACAACTCCTATTACTTTAAGACACTTAAGATGAGGAGGTGAGGAGGAGGCAGCTGAGGCAGAAGAAAAAGGTATCCCCAGCGGACTGAAGGCAAAGCTGTTCCCTAATTTCTGAAACATTTCTTGAGCTTGCCCTGACAATGCCGGGTAAAATCCCAATGCAGGATCCCTCAGAAGCGCTGCTGGTGAGCAGGAGGATCTTGGCATTGTGCTGGCTTAGATTTGCCAGAGAGGAAGGAGCAGACGTGGCCCCGGGCAGCTCCACACTGCCAGTCAGGGTGAAAGGGGCGTGTTAGCAGCACGGGAGGGCACTGAGCTGCTTCGGAGTGCTGTGCTAGCCTGCGGGCAAGTCACACGTGGCATTTTCAGAGAGGAGGGACAGGTTTCCATGGCCACTCACCAGATCACCTCTGCCCACAGACTGTCCTTGGAGACACAGCAGGGGTGGCCCCGGGAGCAATGACCTCCCCATCGAAGTTGTGCAGGCAGAGGTTTCCAGGAGGTCTCTCCTGTACTCCTCCCTCTGATCTAATTTCGTTCACTTCCCACCCCTTCTTCTTTAAAAAAAAAAAAAAAAAAAAATTCCTCTTGACCTTCTGCTCTGAATAAATAAATAAATGCATAAATAAAAGTTACTTCCACTGCACAGAAGTATCTATCCACTCCTCATTGAGTATGTGTTCCCTGAGCTGCCTCCTCCAGTGGAAATTTCTTTGTTTAGTGTTAATTCCATTTAATTTTGCTGATCGTGGCTGCCATTGTCTCCATTAGAGGGCCTCAGAGCAGTGTGTTACAGTATTTTAGGATGGGATTTAAGCCTCTATATGTACTTTGGGCCTAATTTCCTGCTGTATAGCTCTCCTGAACTCAATGGGGTGTAAAACTGGTGCAACACTTGGAGAGAGTAGGAAAAAAGTGCTGTGCCTGAGAATACATCAGTGCTTTGGGTTTTGCTGACGAGATTAAGAAACTCTGAGATGCTAAGAGAGAATTTTAAATACACGTGTGACAGGTGAGGCAGATGTGTAAGTTAATTGCTGCTTGTGTGTTTGAACACAGAGTAATTGGTCAATAGGGTATGTTTCCAGAGAACAGGAGTGAAGTGCATGAGCAAAGCACAAATAGAGCTTTAAATCCTTCCTCAGAAATTACACTCATTCCAGGCAGAAGTTGGAGTCTCAACCACTTACAGGAGTCATAAACATTTTATTCTCCATTATGCTCCAATTGTGGCGCTGGCGAGCTAATTGCTTGGACTGAAATTTTCTAGGTAGGTGTCTTCCTTGACTGAACTTTCTCACAGAAAGAGTGTCAGAAGATGAAGCTGAATAAAAATAAGGGGTGGGCTGGGAGTTTTCAGCCCACACCTAGAAACTGGAGCAGTTGAGACCCATGCAATTCCAGTGTTTTGGAGCGTGAGCCTGTGGCAAGGGGAAGATGGTCCTGCTGCTGGGACCTGCCTTTGTGGTGTCATTGTGGCACGTGGTGCCTGCCAGAGCGTAATTCCACCAGCAGGCAGGGGCTAGGCTGGAGGGGGAGAAAGGCACTGGTGCAGGTTAGAGGGATAAAGGAAACAGGAACAGTAAAGTGGAAGGGAAGGCATGGAGGAGGAAATGACTCAGAATCCCGGATGCAGAGTAGGACTGATCCAAGAAGGGTGGAAGTGAACAAGCCAGAGTCACGGTTCCTCATCTGGAGAGGAGGAATACTAGCACCAAAAGAAAAGGAATCACAATCAATCTCCCACCAGTTTAGTTTTGGGAATGGCTGGGAGACAGACAGGTGGACCAGGAAACATCATTGCCACTGCAAGTGGCATTTACAAAGGTTGAGACATGATTGCACGGGCAGTTTAGTCTTTTGTAACTTTGAAATGCTTTGCCCTCCAGACCTCAGTGTTTATTCCTTGCTTCCTGTCACATATTATACATTTAATTTGTCTGAGCAATTGAGTCATTGAGGCAGGGATTGATTGTTTGGTCCTGTTTTCACACAGCCCTTGCTGGGATGTGTTGTGCTTCTCGGCTGGTGCCTTTGCACACCACGGATGCAAAAGTGATGATGGAGGTAAATGTGAATCACAGCAATGGAGGAGAATGGTTTGATACAAAGAGCTGGGTTTATATCAGGGGCACCAGGCAAAAACAGCAAAGGGGGAGTTTAGGAGGAGTGCCAGCGAGTCTTTATTATCTCAGATTGTCTGGCAGCCCACCAGGGAGGCAGCAGGAGCCCCCCAGCTGGGACCCAACCCCATACAAGAGGGTTCAGAAAGCACAGGCCTGCACAGGGAGGCAGATGGGCCTTGTGGGTCCACTCCGTCTTTAACTTCTCAGATCTTGTACAGCTTTCCCCAAAAGCCAGCACAAAGGAGCGTCAAAGACAGAATACATATTCATGGCCATTTCTGGAGCTGCAAACTAGGAAAAGAAAGCAAGTCGTTCTCATCCGTGGACTGAAATTGAGAGCACACTCTAATCCAAAAGGATCCCAGCTCACAGAGTGGTGTATGAAAATCTTATAAAGCACTGCAACACTCCATAAATAATTTTCAAACAAGAAGCTTTTTGTTTCAGTGATGGCAATACTAAAAAGGGGGAATGGCAAATGGTCGTCAAGAAGAGGCTGAGACTCTGAAGCACTCTGTGCTGATGTTAACTTTAATCACTGCAAGAGTTACACCCAGAGTTATCAGTCATTTATTAGAAGCTGCAGATGATCATTGCAGAGGTTTAGATTAACACGGACTGGAGCAGCCCATGGAATAAACATTCTGGCACATCAGAGCACTATAAATCCTCCAAATGAAAGAAATTAAAAAGCCAGGAGCAATTTTGAAAATGATTTATGATTGGAGGTGCACTTAGGAATGCTTTTATTGTCACGGGAACATCTCCTTTCACATCCTTAAGGTGACAGACCCACTCTGCTTCTGCATTTCTTGGGCTACCCTGCAGATGTGAGCACCACGGAAGCGTGCTGGGGGCTGGGGGGCACACGGGCACTTTAACAGCATCCCCTGAGTTGTGAGGGTTGGCTTTGCAGAGCCCCAGGGTGAGAGAGCTGCAAATCCGTTCTGACATTTTAAGTATGAGAAAAGACACCAGTTGCGGGGTGGTTTTTTTCTCCCCTTTTACATCTATACCATAACCATGTTCCTAAGTGCACGTATAAACATTTTATAACATGGATTTGGAATAACACTTGAAAAATAAACTTAAGAATAGTTCCTAAGCAGAAGGTATTCTTATCAAAATAGCAGTCTGTTGCAAGTCAGCCCTTTGCTCCATACGTGAAAGATGCAGCACTATCTGTTAGTGTTCTGCTGGTGTAAATATTGCTGAATGTTTCGCTAAAATACAGTTCTCCTGCTGATGCAGATATGTTTTCTTAAACAAAAAGTGCTTTCACTACAAAGTGAAAGGCCAAACACTGTGGTTTGCAGGCAGAGTGCTCTCTTGCTTACTCCAGGAAGAGCAGTGGCAGTGGGGGTGAAGGCTGGGCTGTCTGGTATACCCAAGATTTGGGCATGTCGGGTAATCCTGCCCCGAGCCAGTGATACCCTGGGCCATGGACACAAACCTCCCTGCAGCTTTCCTGCCTGGCTTCTGCTCTGGGCACGGCTTCCCTGCTTGGCCTCATGCCTCTTGTTCTTCTGGAGTGTCCCAGCAGGATGCTGTGCACAGGTACCCAGTGCTGGAATATGTCACTGCAGGACACGAGAAAGCACGACGCGAGCTGCTGCTATTGTCACGGTAAAAGCACTGATTTATTTTTTCTGACTCCAGCATTTATAGTTTCCCAAAGGTACCAGTGGATTGGAGGGTGAAAGTGCCACCTCTCCCACGACACTAGACAAACTACCAGTCCATTAAATTTTTCTGCCTCTATGAAGGAATGTAAAACAATAAGTTATTTACAGAAAGTTTGCAAGTTTGCTACAAGAATGTAAACTCAGAAGGCTTTAGAAAATCTTAAAAAATCAGGGTGACAGGAATACATTTGGGTTAGCAACCCCATGTGGTCATTACTGTCCTCAGATGGATCAAAACTTTAAAAAAAGTCAGCGTGGGTGATGGTTTCAGGTGAAGGCTGGCACTTCTCCCAGGGCTGCCTGCCTTCCTTAGTGATTGTGGGTACCTGTATTGATCTACAAACATTTCCTCCATGTGTTCTCACTGTTGACTCCTTAGAAAGGGTTAATTTTGCATCTATCTCCTGATCTTTTTGATGTTCCCGTCCTGGGGCAGTGCAGCACAACAACTTTTATAACTTGGTTGGAGGTCGGCTCTTCAAAGCCTGGCAGCTCAGGAGCTGCCTTACAAAACTCTGCGTGTGCTTGCTGAACGTGACTTTTCCTGTGCTGGGCGTCAAACTCCTGCAAGGTTCTCCCACCCTTCTGGGGGGAGCCCCTCACATCCCCAGCCCCGAGAGCAAGGAGTGCCCCTCCCTGTGGACACACACCCTGAGTGGTCTGACAGTTCAGGGAGCCTCGAGTGCATGGGCAGCCTTGTGGGGTCCCTCTCCACCCTCGCGTAGGGAGAATGTGGTGGGAGCCTTTTGGGGATTACGTGTGGCAGGCTCTTTTTGAATTTACAAGCATTTGTTTACATTTTGAAAGCATCTCGTAGTGTGGTTTATCTGTTGTGGTGCTGATATTGACCCTGGATTTATAGTTTACCCATTGCCAGTCAATTACATGCCGTTAATAAATCAGTAACTTGCTTTGATCCTGATTTACTCTAAAACATACAAATTGAGCAGCTTTTCCCTGCAACAACAGAGATCTTTTTCTGTCCATTTCTGAGAAATAAACCAATGAAGTTGTAAAGCAGCTCCCCTCTGCCACCCACCAAATTCAGGTATCTCTTTGCACCTGCCAGACCTCATCCACCACGGTGGACAAAAGGGGCAGAATGGGAAAAAGAGGAGCTGGACTCTGAGGGAGAAGCTCCCCATGGAAATGAATGGTACAGCTAAGTGTTTCCCAGGGCAGCAATAACTCCGGGTGGGGGGAAAAGACCAGCGAGTTCTTGGAACAGAGGGAGAGTCCTGTGAGTTGTACAAATTGTGCCCAGGGAAACTGGAGGGAGTGCAGTTGCCTCAAACCCAGCGAGCACAAAGAGGGCTTTAATCCATCAGGATTGCTCTGTGCAAAGCCTGAGCTAAGGAACTGCTCACTCACTGCCCTGGCTCTGTGCAGACCAGGTCTTTGCTCTGTGCATCCAGCCTAGTCTTGATCTCTCTTCCCCCTTTACTACAAGGCTGCTGTGACATTCACAGATCCCTATTTAAGGATAAATAAACTGGGAGAAATTTTCTGCCTGCATAGCAGGTTAATGTTCCTCCCTTTTTGGTAATTTGGATTTGATCTAGAAATACTAAGCCATAATTTTAACAAGGCAGATGCTGCCAGAACTGCAAGGTGCAAGAAAAAATGTTTTAATCCTTGTGTTGCTCTTAAAGCACCGATATGAGTAGATGCAGTGCAGGACACTTCAGCATGGATCAGCTCCACAAGAGGTCCTCCATCCTCAGTGCAAGAGCGTGTCTGAACCCTGGCCTGGGAGCCAGAGGGGGGTGATCCCACCCCACACACCCCAGTTTGTATTTCAGCACTGGGACCCAAACTGGGAAGTGTCTGTGGTGCCCGTTTTCAGCTTCCTTTTTCTGCCTCTGTCGAGGTGGGGCTGAAGGCACTTGAGTCGATGGTTCACATTCAGACTCAGGTGTTTATTGTTTCTTACCAATGTTACAGCCTCACAGCTGTGAGTTCTGCAGTCTTTCATTAGCAAGGCACAAAATGGCCAACTATCTCTTGTTACAAGGTCTTTTAAGGCTAAACTATCCAATTAAGAAACGACACCTAAATTATTTTCACTTTTAGCCCAATAACTGATCACTCAAAGCCTGCACTGTGGACTTTCCTGTCTGATTACACAATACCACCCAAACCCATGGAGAAGAAGGTGAAGAAGAAAGCGAAGAAGGACCGGCCTGTCCTAAAACCTCCATCTACAGTAATACATATATTACTGTATTCTAAAACCCCAAACTCTAAGTTTTCCACCCTGTGATACTACACACCTCTAACCAACTTCACACCCGCAATCCCAGTGCTAGCAATCAATTTTGGAAGCCTTCTCCACAGCCTCAGGGCCAGTGCAGTGCTCTCCTGGGAGTCAGAGTCTGTGCCCAGAGAAAGTCTAAAGTTGTCAGCATCCAGAACTCCAGCACTGTGGGTTTTCCAGAGGCTCTGCCTGCCCCCTGCCCCATGGAAGGACAGACAGAGCTCCACTCATGGACAGAGCTCTGTGGGGACATGTGCCTTGTCCTGCAGGGCCCTTCCCTGCCTGCCTCTGTCGCCCAGCCCGTCAGCACTCCAGCAGGAGCAGGGGATGCCACCAGGCACAGTCAGCAGCACACAGTGCAAGAGCCACGTGTGATTGTCTGCCAGTGCTTTGTGTAAGGCACATTTAGAGATTTCATTGTGAAGTCGCTTCAAACTCTGAGCTAATGGGTAGTTTGGCAACAGCCTCTACGTATGAAATCATTATTAATTCCTTTAGTGCCATAATAACATTGATTTAGGTGAACTCTTATAACATAGAAATTGTATAGTATTTAGCTGTAATTAACGTCCCCTAATTAGGAAGTGTTGCCAAGCAGTTTTCTCTGCTGGCTCTGTTGTACTTAAGTGCAGCTGGATGAAAATTAACCACAAAGGGAACAGCTTGTGTTTTATGTGGAGTTTGCCTTTGATTGATTAAAAACCTATTCCTTATTACTTTATTTGATTATCAAAGAGGGTACACTGGATTATCAGTGTTACAAATGGCCTCCAAGTCCACATGCCACACACATTTGGGTAAGCATTTAAGCCCAGTGACTTATCTGCACATTCAGAAAATACAGAGATTTATTCTGTCTCAATACAACAAGTTACCATAATAAAAGCAAATTGATTTCAATGTGTCTGTAATTAATGAAGTCTGAAGAAATTCAAGCAGAATTAGCACAATTTAATGTCCACTCAGAGGAAAAAGTCATGCACTGCAAGCTGAGAAGCATTTGTTGATGTGAAAAATGCTGACATTTTTGGAAATTCAAATTATAAATGAAATACTGCTGTCAGTTTACTGTGCAACTTTGTAGCATATGGTGCTTCTGCTGGTGGGTGTTATTTCAAAGTTTGCAAATCACACTATGAGAGTGTCCCTCTGGTGAGCTTTTGCAACGCTTAGCAACTGTGAATCAAAAGTGACAGTACAGAGGAAGAGGGATTAAAAAAACAATTTCTCTTTCTCTAAGTCGGTAGAACAAAGTGCACAATAAGTGCACAATAATACATTTTTACAGGGGAAAAGAAAAGGAGGCCAACATGCCAAAGCTAAAGGAGACCTGTGCCTCCATTCCTGCAGAATAATGCACGAAGTCTTCTAAATTGTTAAAATAAAAATATGGTTTCTGTCTCCCAGTCTCTCTGACTTTGCTATGACAAGAGAATTAAAGCAACTGGCAGGTACAACATATAATGATTCACTTTTAGAATTAGGAGAGTTGCTGCAAGACATAATGCAATCCCCTCAGTTGGTCCAGATGTTTCTTTTCTCCATCTCTGAAAAAAGTTCCTGCACGCACAGAATAACATTTGCCATTTGAAAAGCATTGTCCATCTGAGGCTGACAACACAGAGGAAAAAAATCAGAAAAAAAAAAAATAGGTTCTGTAGTAGTCCAGCAGTGTGGATTCCAACTAGGCTGATAATTCACAGGTAAGGTAAATTTAAATAACTGAAATATGAAGACATCCTTCACCATGGTTTTCAGGAATCTGCTACCCAGTGACCCCTTTAATGTGCATTTCCACTATCAAGGAGTGAACTTAAGGCTTGGATTCACTGTGGTTTGATGTGACCGTGGTTGCTGCTTGCTGCTCTGCTCCAGGTAGTGACTTTTGGCACCAAGGTGGAACTGTGGCTGTGAGGAACAGACCTCAGCAATTTGCCAATCAAGCTGGCTGAGAATAGAAAGTGATGGGGCTGTCAGTAGCACTTCAAGCATAAGCAATTCCAAACTAAGCAATTTGGAAATTTAAATAGTTATAATGACCAAGATTCTCTACGTTGGCCCTTAATTACTGCAATGTCAGTTCAGCTGAAAATTGCCTTTCCTGGGTAATGATAATTCTTAGAAAAGTCTTTGCTTATACACCCACCCATTGCACTCATTAAGTCAAGCTCCTTCCTTTAGTCTGAAGAGCTGTCAATTTTACGTGCCATCACCAATCATCTGCCATCTAAAACATCTCCAGGCTGTCTAGCTGAAGGCAGGTTTGTTCTGTCTCAGCTGCAGTGCTCTGCAGGGCAGCCCAGCCTGCTGCTGGAGCACTGCTGCACCAGATGGGCCCCATGAGCTGCTCCACGAGCAAGGAGTGACTCCAGTTTGGTTGTTGGCACTGGGGCCCCTGCAATGGCACTGTGTTTTTTTAACATGTGAGGGGACTCCTCTCTGTTCCACACACCGTATTTCTTATCTTTCTCTTGCAGCAGCCTGCTATTTCCTGTTCATCACTATCACATTACAACTGTCTGCTCATCTGCTCTGGTGGACATCACTACTGGTTTTCTTTTAGCAGGAAAAGACATGAGAAAGGAGCAAAACCATCTCCATCACCTGAATGTGTTATCAGTGGTTCAATGTTACTGTAACCTGTGTTAGAATTTTTTTTTTTCTATTTCCCAGAAAAGACCAGCAACACCTCGCAGCTGTGGGTGCAGAACAGCAATGCTTCCTGTCCCTCTTCCAGTCAACCTGGAGCAGGCTCTGCCTTGTGCCTTCATATCAGTAATGTGGAATTCCAGGGAAACCAGGAAAAAACCACAAGCAGCTCCAGCACATAGTGCAGTTCTTGGAGTGTCCTCCCCACTCAGACTATTCTATTCTATTCTATTCTATTCTATTCTATTCTATTCTATTCTATTCTATTCTATTCTATTCTATTCTAATTTCTATTTCTATTTCTATTTCTATTCTGGAAATGGACTCCACTTTTGATTTGAAAAAGGTGGAGGGTTTCTTACACTCTGCTTTGTTGACCAGAACCCCTCTCACCAGCCCTGCATGCTGAATGTGCCATTCTGCCACCTTCTGTAACAGTTGCAGAAGGGTTGCAATCAGATTCTTGCAGTCAGAATAGTTTCTTACTAGTTCTGATGCAACTTGCTCACTTTTTCACCCCGTTCCTGATTCTTGGCTTGCACACAATGAAGTAGGAGGGGCCTTAGGCACTTAAAAAAAAGCCCAAAAAACCAGCCCTCAATAAAGCCCCTTAAGGGCCCATTTTAATTCTGCTTATGCTCTTGATGTGCAAGTTCTTACCCTGCTATTCCCCTAGAAGCAGTTTATTTCTGTCTGCCAGCACTGCCAAAGTGACAAAATCCCCTTTCCCACCCACCATGTAATTGCTCTGTTGATGCCCTTCCCACACATGCCTGGAGAAAGCAAGCTCTCACTTTATTTGCACTGCTGAAGTGAATAACATCTCTTTCCTCCCTCCATGTGGCTTTCAAGCAGTCCCACTGCCATTAGTTATTTCTATTCTGGAGCAGCACCCCATCTGAGAAGGGAGCATGTTCCAAGGGAAGGGAAGCCAAGGCCTGATCTGCCAGCTCTCATGTGCCCACAGCTCCTGGAGCTGAGGAATTTGGGGCTTGTCAGAAAGGCAGAAGCAAGCATTACAAATAGGGGACATTCAGAGAAAGGGAGTAAAATAAGAAAATCAAAGGCTGCATTTTAAAATTGCCTTTTTTTTTTTTTTTCTTTCTGCAAAGGCTATGGGATAAAGTAGCTCCCTCTGTTCTGTGCTTGCACAGTGCCACGTTGTTAATTTCAGATTATGATGGGAAAACTATCCATTGAAATTGGGTTATTTTAACTTTCCCAGTGCCTCTCACTCTCAGTCTTCTCTGTGTAAACTTCTATTGTACGCAGAAAGCAGAAGTAGTTCTAGAATCAGTCTAAAGTTATGTTTGTCTTTTAATTTCTTTTGGGTTTATTTATCCATCTACTCTAAAGGTGCACCAGAGATTAATTTCCCCACCTCATTTCAGCTGCCTGGTGTATGATTACAGAAAACCACACCACCACAACTAACTAAATCATCAGAAATAATTTCTTCAGCTTGCCTGAGGAAACTGACCCCAAACTCTTGTTAAAACATCAAAATTTACTGATATGTTATGTGGATACACGAAATAGAGTTTCAGAACCACTCACCTCTAAGGCAAACAATGCTTAATAAATTTATTTCTTAATAAAATCTTAAAATATAATAACGTGGCCTGAGATAGAACAAATTTTTGCTTTAGACATGCTAAGTTTTTCACGTAGTTTTGCTCCTCTGTGGTTTGGCAATCTAAGATTGGTAAATAACCATAGTTATATTGTTAAATAATAGCAGAGCATGGCTCTAACACATGCAGCCAGCACCCCATTATATGCAGCTTTACAATTTTGCAATGTGACAACTCTCTTTGCAGGGAAGAAGTCCTCAACAATGGTCTAAATCACACATTTGTTCTTCCTCTGAGCACTGGTGGTTGTCAAAACCTGTTGCACTCTAGCAGGGGAGCCTTTCAGACACGTCCCAGGGCTGGCCTCGTGCTGGCAGAACGCATTAAAGGCCACTCAAGTGCCCATGGAGGAATCACAGAAACCTCTCATGCCCAGGCACCCCGAGCAGCCACACGCCGTGGTCAGCTCTCCTCCTCCTCTGCCAGGCTCAGCAACCACCAGGGCCTGGCTGCAAGCAGTTGCAACCACAGTCAGATCAAACCACAGTGAATCCAAGCCTTAAGTTCACTCCTTGATAGTGGAAATGCACATTAAAGGGGTCACTGGGTAGCAGATTCCTGAAAACCATGGTGAAGGATGTCTTCATATTTCAGTTATTTAAATTTACCTTACCTGTGAATTATCAGCCTAGTTGGAATCCACACTGCTGGACTACTACAGAACCTATTTTTTTTTTTTTTTTTTATTTTTTCCTCTGTGTTGTCAGCCTCAGATGGACAATGCTTTTCAAATGGCAAATGTTATTCTGTGCTTGCAGGAACTTTTTTTCAGAGATGGAGAAAAGAAACATCTGGACCAACTGAGGGGATTGCATTATGTCTTGCAGCAACTCTCCTAATTACTTCCTTAGAACGTGTTCAGGATATCAGAGAGGGTGTTATCAAAAGTAATGCACCTACCGAAGTTAGGGAAAAATGGGAAGAGTCTCATTTTAGTGAGAGCATAATGGACCACCCTGTCCCTCTCTGCGTATCCAGACTTTTCTCTGTGCTGCTTTACCATTTCCCTCTGCTCTAGCTAATTCCTCTTAAAGCAGACAAAGTTTTATTTGAACTTCTGTTTGTTCAGAATTAATGAGTTAATTTTCGAAGCAGCCGAAATGTGTCTGTGAAGGAGCTGTACTGATTCCCATTCTCTCCCTGGGATAACTCACGGAAATCTGTTCTGGGGGAGAACCTTATCATGCAACTCATAATGCTCTTCTGATGGTGCTGCCATGCTAGACACTGGCTGTGCCCTTTTAGGCTTGGCTTCTAGTCCTTCACTCTGCTTTTTTATCCCCAACAGGACCTTCTGTCTCCAGTTCAGGTATTATCATATCTTCATAGCTGCACCTGATTACAACATTTTATAATCAGCTCTAAATTTTTCCATTTAAACCCCAGCAGCATGGATTTGTTAATGGCAGCCTGCAAATAACAGCCTTTGTCATAAAGCCCTGCATTAAAATTTTATCTTTATGGAAATATTTATATTTGGGGTTGGATAAACAGCAACCAGTTCTGCTGTGAGTACAAATCAGTGCTCCTGCTGTGCAAATTGAGGGGATGAAAAACGTGAGTGAAGACGAGACTCTGCAGTATGCTCCCCAATGATCTGCAGAATGCCCCCAAACCCTCTTATTTATTCCTAGGCAGTGACTCCAAAGCTGAAATAAAACCATGTTCCTCAGAGGGGTTTTTGACTGGTTCCAAGGTGATATTTCCATCAGCAGTGATTTATTTTTCTCAGCAGTCCCTCAGATCCAGCCCTTCTGAGGAACTCAAGAGAGGAAAACTGGGCTCACCCTCACTTGCCAATAGGGTTTTGCAGTGCTGCAGCACTTGAGGAGACTCAGCACATCCAGACATGTCTTTTTTCACTCTCAGAGGACTCAGACCTGCAGAAGGTGTCCTTCCCTCAGCACCAAGGCACAGCCCAGTGGTGGCATGGTGGCCCTCCAGGTGTGGGAATGCTCCCCTGAGTGCCAGAACAGCTGTGAGTGAAGGTGGCAGCTCTTCTGAAAAGCCAAGGAGCTTCTGTGTGGATTGAGTTGGGAGAAGAGGAGAAAGAGGGTGCATAAGCAAGAAACACATAGTCCATGCAAGAGTATTTGGTCCCAAGGAGTGATCCTTTTTTACACTGCATGGATTTTACACAGATAAAATACAGAAAGAGCTGGGGCTGGAACTCAGCATCTTTTGAGCAAAATGCCACAAGCACACAACTGGCTTTGGTCTCCCTCCCTGTAATCCACTAAATCTCTCCCGTGCCATGGTACAGCTGTGTCCCAAAGGGAGGTTGGAGAATGCAGCCCCATCCTGGCAGCACAGGCCCACACCTTGAGAGGAGAGGGAGGAAACAGATCCAGGCTCCCCCTCCTCTCTGGCCAAATGCCCTAACACCACGGCACTCACAGGACCAGAAAGCCCCCAGTTTAACAAAGAACTTAAAGGAAAGCAAAGACTTCTACCATGTTTTATACCCCCATTGGTCAGCATTCCCAAAATTTTTGGATTCCTCTAGGGTAAGCAAATGTATGGTTTGGAGATTTGATCAGGCTTAGGTGTAGGGATAGGCAAAGGGCAGGTCAGCCATTTCAAGGCTAGGAAGCCGATGTCTGTGCCTTAAAATCGATCAGGAGGGTTTGGGGAAGCACAGAAGGGAAAGCTGCCCATCAAAGGTCAAGAGTCACAAGCTGGGGGCCCAAATAAACAGTGCTTAGTAGGACTGCAGTTTGGGATACACTTGGGGAAATAAAGCTCAGGCATCCCAGCTCTTTTTCTGTCTTCCCCTTTGGGGGCTGACACGCATCCCTGAGCGGGGCTGGAACCTCTCCAGCTGACAAGGTCACAAAGTTTCAGCACCACGCAATTTCTTGCTTTGCTTCCCTCCTGTTTGAGGCAGCCTTAGGTGGGAGGGCAGACAAGCACACATCTCGTTTAACTTTTGGCTGCGTGGCACAGGATGAGAGATGTACCCAACCTCCCAACTTCTCGCCCCAACTCGCGCTTCCTGCGCGGCTGACATTTCTCCTTCTGCCAAGTCAAATCAAGCCCCTCTCTCCCTCACAGCCATCCTGAAAAGCTGCATTCACAGCCAGTCCAAGGCTCCCGAGCCCGTGCCAGCTCTTTGCACGTGTCAGGGTGGTTGGTAGGGAGGAGAAGGGCCTCGTGAAACACACCTGCTTCGCTTTGCTTTGCTGGGCAAGAGCCTGCTGTCATGTACGAGCCAGGCACGAGGCTTGGGAAGGCACAGGAAAGATTCTAACGCTAACTACAGGAGCAAAATGCATTCCCCTCTGCTCATGCAAAATGTAACCCCTTCCTTTTGCCTTTAGGGTACGCTACCATTGGCTCCAAACTTGCTCTGTTGTGATTTAAATCACAGTTCTGTAGGGTAAAATTTGGCTCAGGATCCTCTGTACTAATTTAGGAGGAAAAGAGGGGCCTCGCTCATGAAATATTTCAGGTATAATCAGGAAATTGTGGTTACAGATGCAATCCAGGAGCGTTTTGGGTTGGTAACCAAGGCAACACTTCTTGCTTCAAGACACACTTTTCTGCAGATAATCTATTGTAATGCCAGTAATTGCAGCTGACAAGGCTCTGTTTGTTGTGAGAGATAATTAGCACTTGAAATAAAGTAACAGATTTAAATAAATTGGGGGGAACTGAGTGGGGCGACCTGATCGCTTTAGAAACAAACAAGAGCTCTGGGGGCCTACACACTGTGTGATGTTAGTGGTGGCCTCCACAGAGACTGAACAATACCAGCGTTTATTAGGAGTTGTTTAATTGGGAATTACAGTTGCTTTCATGATGAAAACAATTTTTCTCTTTCTCATCCAGGTTTTATTTACATTACAAAACATGTTTTTAAAAAACTGCACACAAACACCTCTACCTGCCTTACCAAATGAAACTACTGATGTTTTCCTATGCTTGCTGTTTCGCCTAGAATTTGATTTAGAGCCAGTGTTTTAAAATAAGGGGTTTCTTTGACAGTTGCAGAGTCTAGAGACCCCGTGGTGATTCTGCCCAAGGGTGTGGAGGGAGCATTGTTCATTTGGCAGTCCCAGGTGTGTCCCTAGGGTCAGCTTCAGTCTGCTGCCAGTTTGTTCCTGGCTTGGATTGTTAACACGTCTCTGTTGCTGCCGGGGTGCTGTATCCAGAGCTGGACAGGCAGACCAGGGCTGCTGCCTGCTGCCAGTGGGATCCTGTGTCCTGCAGAGGAGGTGTTAGATGGGGGGTGAAAGCCACAGCAATCCCCTGAGGCTGCACTAGGAAAGCCAGCCCAGATATTTCATGTTCCTTTCTGTAACTGTGAGACACAGCTACTTGGCTCTGTGGATAGCAAGAGGAGGAATACAGTGCTAATAAACTTTCCTGCCATGGGGAATGGAAGTGTTTTACATAAACTTGTAGCTGTTGAAATGATGATGCCTCTGTGATGCAGTGACACAACGTGTGCCTGCATGCAGCCAAAACTAACCTGGTTGTGTGATCCCCTTTTCCACAGTGCCTGAGCATCATTTCCACAGATAAAGAGAAAATGAGATTTCCTAACAATATGAAATCAGCTTGTTTACAAGGCAGGAATGAAGGCTCAGGCTGCACAGCCTTATCCAGGCTCCCAGGCAGACACAAGGCAGGTTTACAGAGGGGAGGCCCTGGCACAGGTTGCCCAGGGAAGCTGTGGATGTCCCATCCCTGGAAGTGTCCAAGGCCAGGCTGGATGGGGCTTTTGAGCAACCTGATCTATTGAAAGGTGCCCATACCCATGGCAGGGGGATTGGAACTGGATAAACTTTAAGGTCCCTCCCAAACCAAACCATTCCATGGTTCTGTGATCAGTGAACTGAGCCCATGTCCCACAAGGTCAACAGGAGCAGCTGAACCTGGAGGCCACATTTGTCTTCTGAAAGCCAGGCTAGTTTTGGGCTGGATTGATTCATCTCCTCCACAGGATCTCACCACAACTGTGAAACCTTCTGGCCAGGACATGATATCATATCTAGTGTCAAAACAGAGGCTGTCATACAAATTAATTCATCTCAGGGCTGGCCAGAAGGCAAAATCAGTCCCCTCTTGAGATTTAGTCACGTAAGATACGAAATGCCTAACTCTGGCTAGTACTGTCATTTCTTTCTCTAATACTTTGTGAAAAAGACAACATCTCTGTTATCCTCGAGACAACAGCTGCATTGCTCCTGCAGCAAACATTAATCAACAATTCACATCAGAATCACACATCTATTGCACATGACTATTCACAGCCCACGTCAGGCAGGACAGAGATATCCTCGGGGGTCCAAAACTGCATTATTCCTTTCTTTCTAAAAGTCAGCTCTGTGCTCAAAGACACCTGAGCTGAGTTTCCTGCTGTTTGCTAACCTCTGCTGAAGGTACAAACATGGCTAGCAGGGGAGGCCACGCTGGGTGTGTGGAGCCCAAGGGATTTCACACTCCCAAGGTGGTCGGGCTGTCCCACAGCAGCTCCCCCACTCCCTGTTTTCCACCCAAGTTCTCCAGAAGCAATCAGAGGAAGGTGCTGTGGTAAAACTACAAGCTCAGCCCATGGACTGCAGTCGTCTCCTTTCTTTAGTAACCAGGAACTGAGTTCCTCCAGGCAATGATTCTGCTTTCTAAATGCTCTGAAACATGCAAAAATGTTGCATTTATAAGTTATTTAAAAACCCACCAGAAATAATGAACTGCAGTAGTTCCCCAGGAATTCAAAATTGCTTACAATTTGTGGTGTATGCAGGACCTTACCACAAATCCCATCCCAGCCCTGGGTCTAAGTAGCTCATAAAAACGGCCTGTTTATTTTCTAAAACGATCTGCATAAAAAAGATTAAGCTTATTTATTGTGAGAATTAACATCTTGCTGAAGCAGTAATGACTTTATCATGGAGGAATGCTCTTCCCCTGGATGCCTCCCTCGGCAGTGCCGTGCAAGGAGACCTGCACTTATGGTCTCCTGGAATAAAGTTAATGCTCATAAGACTCCTCTCTTGCACGCCCACAGCTAAATCCTGGGACCTAGCAGATGGTGTGTGTGTGTGTTTCCTAATGCAGTGCCTTGTCTGTGTGCAGTTGTCACAATTAAATAATAACTCCCCACATCAGCTCGTGTAACGGGAGAGCCAGGGCCACATTTCCCCTCGGAGGGAAGCCATCAAACCCAGCCTGTGGGCAGATGGAGGAGGAAGGAAATAAGGAAATAATACCCACAGCACCCCATCCCCTCCACCCAGGGAGAAAACAGGTTCTGCTCTATGTGGCCAGCCTGTTTTTAAAGGTAAATAAAAACCTCTCTGCCCCCAAACTGGCAGAAAATAGGGTCCCAACACGTCTGAGGTTAATCTATTATTTTAGGAGAGAAGTCTGACCTTATATATTTGGGATTTTCCCTGCTTTTCATGGTCATGCTCTTGATGGAGGAATTGTGGACATCTGCAGGAGAAGTGCCTGTGACATGAGGCAATTTAGAGTTATCATCTCCTTAAGATAAATGCAACAGCTGCTTGTTATGTTCCTTTATGGATGGAAGACAGAATGATAGGTCTCTGCAGATATTCATTCTTTCCCTGGCTTAGGGAGAGAATTAAGTTGTTGATTACGCCCAGCAAGAAACATCACTGTTCAAACTGAGGACAAATGTGGCTTATTTTAAGGGTAGGAGTTTAACAATTCCACTATTATCCTTCACTTTGCTGTAAAAAAATCCTTTTGCTAAGGATACTATAAATGACTTGAACAGATGAAAGGCATTTAGCCTTTATTTCAGACTAAGAATTAGAATGTGAAATCCAGAAAAGCATCTTTCATGTTTGAGTGTGCAAGTTAAACAGGAAGAAGCTGGAGCTATTTACCTCTTTTGTGTGAAAAAATACAAGGACTCTTTGGCTCCTGTTTCCTGTGGCCAGGCTGTTCTCTGTCCCCAGATCAGCCTCCTGCTTCTCCTGCCCCAGCAAGTCACACTGCCCAAAAACCAGGCTGTTTCTTGGGAGTGGAGGGGCTGTGGACAGCACCTCCCTGCATCTTCCTCTTCTGTAAGATGGGCCAGTAACACCTGGTCTTTCGTTCTCTTCTATTTCAGCTTCAGGGAACTGAGAATTAAAAACAGGAGCCTGTTCTAAACCTTGCAAAGGGCCTCCACCTCTTAACAAACAAACAAACAAACCACTCCTCCTCCATCTTCAGGATGCTAATATTCTTTCTTTTTGGCTTGAAAAATGGAAGACATAATTTTCTGGAACACATGGATAACTAACTCAGTATTTTATTTCATGATGTGATCATTTTGCTTTACATATGTGAAAAAAAGAAAAATTCCACCTTTCAATTTCACATCATATCCTCTAATTAAAAGGCAAGGTGAGCTATTGCCACAGGAAGCTCATAAAGACAACAAACTCACTTTTAATTTTTTTCCCAAAGTTTACAGTATCATAAATATTCATGCCATACTCCCTTCACAGAGTAACTGCTAGAGAACACACTGTAATCTGTTTAAGAAGAACATGAATCAGACTGATAAAAATAATTGGTTGGATTCTTCTTTTAATTTTTTTTAGTGTTTTAAATAAAGCTGTCAAAGGTTCCTGTGGTAATGAAGAGCTTTGTTGTTATGACAACTGCCTATTCCTTTTCCTTTGAAGAAGTCTGCAATTTGATAGGTAAAAGCATCAGGAATAATTAAAAAAAAAAAAAAAAAGTAAGTGATGAAAAAACATCTGTTAGGACAAATCCCCACCCAAAATCTTAGCAATCATGTCATTAGTGAAGTGACAATCTTCATGTGGAGTGCCTTCACATCAGCAAGCACAGGGTGTTCAGCAGCTGCTGGGGCTTCAGGTCCGAGAGCTCCTCCCTTTGTCAGGGGCACACGCGGTACTCATGTGACTCTTTCCTTTCCTCTCCCAAGTCTGTTATCAAAAAAAGGCCCTTTCAGGAGTTAGTTCTGCTTCCTCTGATGTCGGGGTCGGGCTGGCAAGACCCCAGCAGTGTGAAAGTCCTTTTTCCCTAGCCCGGCAGCCAAAGAACAGCTCTGGAAGGCGTGAAGCCGAGTTTTCAAGGTTGTTTATTTCTTCTTATCTAAAAGATTCTCTCTCTGACCTGCCGAGGTCCACCTAGTACAGAAGCCATGGCAGTCTGCCCCGAGCCCTGGGTGTCTCCCACATTATCTACCCAAAATTATGTGTACCATGTTCACAGTTCCCGTACCAACACCTAAAATCTGTGTTGGACAGTGTGTCCCTATCCTAGACCAACAGAAAAGTGTCACCATCACACCGAGACATGGAGGACAAGAAGGAAGGAAAGGCTAGGGCACACCCAGATTCCTCCATATTGTACCCCTGAATTACATTCTAAAAAACCCCAAAATTCTACTTTTTTCACCCTGTACCAATTCCCTTATTACACCGCTTGATCCCTTTTGGCTTGCAATTCCTCATACAAGGTTGGCAGCCTCTCCCATGGGCTGAAATCGAAGCCACGGGTGTTTTTGACTTGTTTCCAAGATCCCTGAGCCCACTCCAGGGTCTCGAGGCATCCGGAGCAGCCAGAGGGATGCTCTGGGCTCCGACACTCAAATAATTTATTCTGCTGATGTGTTTCAAAAGCAGCCCCCGTTTGCCACAGGGCCCCCGAGCTTTGGGCAAACCGTGGCCCCTCTCCCTGCCGGGGATGGACGGGCAGGGCTGCCCTCGGGGGAAGGGGCGCCGGGGAAGGTGAAGCAGAGCTCGGAGCAGTGGCCATGGCCAGGGTGTGGGTCTCCATGGCTGTGCTGACTCTTCCTGTGAGCAGCTGGGGCTGGCCCACAGCAGCGAGGGCGAGCGGGCAGCCACACTCATACAGCCGTGGGGACAGCCACACTGGGGGTGGTGACACTCACACAGCCGTGGGGACAGCCACAGTGGGGGTGGTGACACTCACACAGCCGTGGGGACAGCCACAGTGGGGGTGGTGACACTCACACAGCGGTGGGGACAGCCACAGTGGGGGTGGTGACACTCACACAGCCGTGGGGACAGCCACAGTGGGGGTGGTGACACTCACACAGTGGTGGGGATGACAGCAACACAGTGGTGGTGGTGGTGACGCAGAGTGCTGGTGATGGCACTCACAGTGGTGGTGACACTTAGTGGTGGTGGTGACAGCCACACACACAGAGTGGTGTTGGTGACAGTCACACACACACAGTGGTGGTATTGGTGACACTCACAAATGGTAGTGGTGACACACCGTGGTGGTGGTGAGACACACACACACAGAGGTGGTGGTGACACTCACACAGTGGTGTTGGTCACACACTGATGGTGGTGACACACACACAGAGGTGGTAGTGTTGGTGACACACACAATGGTGGTGACACACAGTGGTGGTGGTGACACACAGTGGTGGTGGTGACACACACACAGAGGTGGTGGTGACACACTGATGGTGGTGACACTCACACAGTGGTGTTGGTGACACACACACAGTGGTGGTGACACACAGTGGTGTTGGTGACACACTGATGGTGGTGACACACACACAGTGGTGGTGGTGTTGGTGACACACACACAGTGGTGGTGTTGGTGACACACACAGTGGTGGTGGTGGTGACACACACACAGTGGTGGTGGTGTTGGTGACACACACACAGTGGTGGTGTTGGTGACACACACACAGTGCTGGTGGTGTTGGTGACACACACACAGTGGTGGTGTTGGTGACACACACACAGTGGTGGTGTTGGTGACACACACACAGTGGTGGTGGTGTTGGTGACACACACACAGTGGTGGTGGTGTTGGTGACACACACACAGTGGTGGTGGTGACACACTGATGGTGGTGACACTCACACAGTGGTGTTGGTGACACTCACACAGTGGTGTTGGTGACACACACACAGTGGTGGTGTTGGTGACACACACACAGTGGTGGTGGTGGTGGTGACACACACACAGTGGTGGTGGTGGTGACACACACACAGTGGTGGTGGTGGTGGTGGTGACACACACACAGTGGTGGTGGTGTTGGTGACGCACACACAGTGGTGGTGGTGGTGGTGACACACACAGTGGTGGTGGTGGTGACACACACACAGTGGTGGTGGTGGTGGTGACAGCCACACACAGTGGTGGTGGTGGTGACACAGTGGCGGTGGTGACAGCCACACAGTGGTGGTGACAGAGTGGTGGTGGTGACAGCCACACAGTGGAGGTGGTGACAGCCACACACCAGAGTCCTTGAGACACATCCATCCAAATTGTTCCTGCTGCCTGGGGTTTCTGTGAGACGCTAGGGGAGAGCGCACCATCAGAGCTGCTGAAAACTTGGGAAAGTTTTCCCCAGTGTGATTTTTTTTTTCCCCACTCTGTTGACATCTCCTGGGATGTCCTTCCCAGGAGACGCGTGACTGTCAGATTTTAGTCATTTTTATGTATGATAATTAGTCTGCTCCACTTTGCAAACAGTGAGACTTAACCCCGTGGATGCAGTGTGACAGAAGGGACACAAACGCACGCTCCTGGCTCTGTAGTGCTAATAAACCAAGAGTCTGGCAATGAGTTGTAACGATCCATGCTGCTTGGAGGCTGGAGTTGGGAGTGCCAACATTCCTGCTGTGCTTCTGACTTCATGAGAAATAGGACACTTTGCAGTAATTTCAGCCTCTTTGCATGCCAGCTCGGATTGCCAGGCACACCATGGTCTCGTTTTGCTGTTCTTTGCAGCACACTCTGCTCTCCATTTCTCCATCCTCTTGGAAATAATCCAGGACTTTTAAGCAGCAAAATCTTAACCGCTGTCTTGCCTTGCCACTGACATTGAAGAACCTGCATCTTTCACGTTATCCCTTCTTAATACCTCTGTGCTCCTCATTTTTTTTCAGCCAAGATACCCCTTCTGAAAGTGAAAATTTCAACATCCCTGTCAGGAAAGGTGCTTGATTGCTGCCCTTTTCTATGCAGAGAGATTTCAGACATTTGAGAGAAGACAATCATGCTAAGTAATGGCAGGATTTGGAAACAAAAGCATTATTTCAGATGGTACAACTGTAGACTTTTCTGAAGGTGCCATAGGAGGCTACGTTAGCTTAAAAAACCCAAGAAAATCCCCCTGAATTTTCTTCTTTAGGCCACAAACGGCTGGAATTCCCACGTTAAGAACGTCTGAATTGCCAGGCTGGTCACTAGGTGGTGCTAGGACAGTGGTTTGTCAGGAAATTAAGTAGGAAAATTCTGGGTGGAAGAGCACAGTAGGTTGTAAATGGTTAGTTGCCAATAAAGCATTTGCTCTGGTACAGCTAATCCATTCCTATCTGTCTGTTAGGCTAACCCACCTGACTGGACACCATTAGCTGGCAGCAGGAACACCTAATGCTGCCTTTGGCCAACCTTGTTTCCTGTGCATCTGCAAGCTGTCAGAGGCACGGTGCTCCTTTCACAAATCTGTCGTTCTTGCCCTCCTTCTCCCATCTCCTCGTGGGAGGAAAACAGCCCGGCTGCCTCTGGAATGGAGAAAGATGCTCAAGAAGGTGTCCTGGGTTCAGCTGGGAGGGAGGCGAGTGAGCAGGATTACTACCTGGTCACCTCCTCACCTCCTGCCTCATTCCCTTTTGGGAATGCAGCTGGACATGTCTGGGAGCTGATTTGGTTTTAAAGCAACAATCTCCCACCATGTGGCAAGCACATTTCTCTCTCTCAGGATTTTTCATAGAGGTGCACAGAGAGAAAGAATGCAAAAACAATTTCTATTTCTGCTCCTTGTTTTTCCCATGTGGAATGTGTTTGGAGAATTGTTTACCTGGGGTGATTGCTTGCTTGGATTCTGGTGAGGATTGTTTGAGCCTGGTGGCCAATCCAACCCACCTGTGGCTGCACTCTCAGAGAGGGTCACGAGTTGTGAGTTAGAACAAGTAGGTTTGTAGTTTTAGTATCTCCTTTAAATAGTATATTAATGGATTATAGCATAGTTATAATAAAGAAATCATTCAGCCTTCTGAACTGGAGTTGGACATCAGCATTTCTTCCCTCTGGGATCACCTGCATTTACAATACCACCATGCCCCAGAGTTATTTTTTTTCAGCTGGGCTGGGTCCCCCACCCAATCCCACACAGGGTCAACCCCACTTACTGCAGCTGGCCAGGAATGTGCAGCCAAAGCCACCTCGGCAATCTCTCCTGCTAAAGGAGGTCCCAGAAACCACAGAATCACAGTTTGGGTTGGAAGGGATCCTTAGAAGTCACATGGCCCAACCTGCCTGCATCTTCAACCACATCAGGGTGCTCAGAGCCACATCAGACCTGAGCTCGAATGTGTCCAGGTTTGCTGGGAGTGGGCAGCACTCAGCTCTGCTCCCTGCTCTCCTGAGCAGCTCAGTGCAGGGCAGCAAGGCTCAGTGCCCCACGAGCTCCCCACTCCCCTGGGAGCCCTGGTTCCTTCAGAGACCTGGCACACAGCCTCCTGCACCTGCAGCGGGGGGGTTTGGTGCTCCAGAGCAGCTGCCACACCCCACAGCCCGTGGAGGAACCCGACCAGCTCATACTGAGGAGGGCTGTGCTCCCAGAGGTGTGAGTGAGTCTGGTGACAAGAGGAATAAATAGCACTTAGAAACCAATTAGTGGGAAAGGCTTGCTTCCTCTCATCTGGTTTTGACACCCAACCAAAGTGTTTCTCCTCACTTACATGGGTGACAGACCCCTCCTCACACGTCTGCTCACCCCCCTGCCCCAGCCTCCAGGCAGACTTCACCCCCTTATTTACAGACAGCAAATTAGATAAATTCCCTGGGGTCACTCAGGTGCAAACTGGACATAGCTTGGCCGTATAATAAATATAGTCACAGATAAAGAAGAGTTTGAAAGAAAAAATCATGGAGACTTAATGGATTGGCTGAAAAATTCAGGAACCAAATTGTTTTTCATGTTTAAAGTTACTTCCAAACTACAACAATTAGGTTGTCTCTGCTTGAGCCTAAATCCTTTTACCCAAAACATTGTGAAAGTAAAAGGGCTCCTGCATTTGGTGCCTTCTATTGTCAGAGAGTCTATTTGGAAAATCAGGACCAGTTTAAAGCAAATAAAAAAAAAACCACAAACAAAGTCAAAACACCATCAAAAGAGTAAAGCAAGCCTTAAAGAACAAAATTCAATTTCAGAATAACTAACAGCACCCAGCAAATAAACACTTGTGAGAAGTGCAGTAAACCTAGGGCTGATACCTGGCTTAAGGTACCAGCACAAGGCCAATTCTCATTAACAAGAAATGCATTACAAAGTACAATACACAAAGAAAGGAGCTGGCTATTTTCTTCTTTTTTTTTTTTTTTTTTTTTTAAATGACAAAGCACCATTTCATGGCAAGCAGGAAAGGTTTGGGTAAGAATGCTCCCATTTCTTTATTTATCTGGAATGAAATATCTAGTCTGGAGCAAGCAAGCAAAGCTTTGAAAATACATTTCTGGGTAAGTGTACAAGGGTTGTAGGCATAAGATTGCTCTGGACACACATTGGAGTCCAAGACCTTCCTCAAAACATTTTCTGAGTAGCCTACAGATGTCTTGGGGCAGAGTGGAAAGACCTGAAAGCTCAGAATTGCAGAATAGTACTGTCAGGCAGGAAAGGCAAACAATACATTTAGCATTTTGACCTTTTGGTGCTTGTGCTCTGCACAGCATGACACCCATCCCATCCTCATCCATCAGGTACCTGTGGCAGGACAAACATCCCTCAGCAGGTAGGGCAGCTCCTGGGGTTTGGCTGAGTCCATCCTGTCCCAGTTAACCAGTAACTGAGTGTGGGGGGTGTTCCCAATGCCTCTGTGAGCAGCTTTCCACGGATCCCTTGCCTTTCCCTACTCCACTCCTGCTCTCCATTCAGGGATCTTTCCAGACAATAGTTTATCCACATTAAAAGTGAATTAAAAAAAAAAAACAAACAACCAAACAAAAAACCAACAGTGACTTTGTGGCTATTTTATTATCCAAACGAGCAGTCCCTGATGACCATCTTGTTAATGCACTTGTAAAATATATCACCCCTGCTGGGTGCATGTAAAATTAACCCAGAGATTTGTGGGTTCTGGCAGTTGCTTCTTGCTCAGCAATGCTCGTGCATCTTGTCACAAATATAAAATGTAGATTTTTTTTTCCTTTTTTTTTTTAAAATAAATATATAAATATTTCCAGCTTGGCAAAGTGATTAAAGGCAGAGTATATCCATCTTCAACTATCCAAAGGTATAAAAATGAAAAAGGGGAAAATATTAGCAATAATTCACCAGGGGATGGGTCAGAGGAGCCAGATATGATTATGGTTTTTAGCATATGGAAAAAACAAAATGTGTCTAGTGTGGAAAGTACTGGTCACCTGTGACTTCAGGAGCATGCAGTAAGGACCCTGTCCTCTGGTGCCAGTGAACCAGGGTGCTCTAAATGCACTCACGAAGTGGGCAATGTGGGAAATGAATTTTTAGAGAATTTTCAAAGCCTGACAGAAGGCTCACATGGTGGGCATCTGTATGCAAACTTTGAGACAAGAAATGCTGACTTAGAAATGCCATGGAATAGGACAGACATTGCTGAGAGAGAAATGGAGCTGGAAACAAGTTTCAGAGGATGGTTTTGTAAATAAGACTGGATACTTTGGAGAAATAGAACTATGAATGATTGTGGTAGGACTCACAATGGGTAATTTTAGATGATTGGCTTGAAGTCATCCACAGCATGGTGTGGCCAAAACTGATAGGCCAAGAGACACTTACAGTGTTTTGTAATTAGGAAATGGTTGGCTTCTGATGGGGATGGCATGAACTATAACATCTGTATGGTCTCACCCTTCTCGTGAGGCTGAAAATGGAATAAAAGCTTTTAAAACACCTCTCAGTTGCTCCATGTCTGGGTGAGAAAAGGCTCAGTCCAACAGACATGAGCCACGGAGCAGCTGCCCCTTCCCTGCTGCCCAGCCCTGTCCCCCTGACTGGGAAGCTCCCAGTGCTGCTGAGGCCACTACTGCTGCACGGGCACATCGACTCCAAGGGCTCCCAAAGTGCTGCACAGTCACGGATGGCTCCCTGCTGCTCTCCAGGAAAACGTGCTGCAGGACCTCCCAAGCCTGATGGGCGAGCAGAACACACAGCCAGGAGCAGGCTTGGTGCCTCTGGCTGGCTGAAAGTGCTGCTGTGAGGAGAGGATTGCTGTACAGTCCCTCAAATTAGTCCAAATTAGTCCAAGAGAGAGAGAACAAAGATAATGACACAAGATAAGAAGATATTATATATCTTATAATATTTATAATTATAAGACTTATATAATTATATAATACAATATATATATTATAATATAAAATATAATATATATTATTATAATATAATATATATATTATATATAATATAGTATATATATTATATATGGGCCACCAGGCCCATTTCCTTTAGCAGCCTGAATAAACAATTGGCCACTAGCTGGCTGTGGTGAATTTGTCCCATGTTTGCAAGATCAGTATATTATATTATAATATAATATAATTATATAATATAATTATATAATTATAAAATAAACTATAAAATTTAATATTTATATAATTATATAATATTTGAAGTCCTTTTGGTAATGACCAGTGAAGTCAATGCAATCATCAGCTGTGGCTGACCAACATCAGCGTGGAGTTGCTGAGCAAAACTTCGGGGCACAAGGTGTGGGGTCCTGAGGCCCCAAAAGAGTCACTGAAGATGGACTTACTGCTGATACCCAGCCTGCTGTGTGCATTTGCTGCAGTGCATGTGCTTGCAGCAGGCGACTCTGGCCTTGGCAGGGAGGGAAAATTGCGTCCCTGAACAACTCCTTGGAGAGCATCTCTTAAATGCCTGCAACTCCTGCCTGTTCTCTGCCTCTCCTCCCAGTGAAGGAGCACAACTGTGCTGTCATTCCAGGGGATGTTTATCAGACAACGGACAGCAAATCACTTTCATTACAGCAACCAAAGGCAAAGCCTGGAATGATGCAAAGATCTTTCAAGTTTACCGGCAGCACTTCCAGAGGAAGAGAAAGCGAGCGTGAATTCAGTTTTGTTCTTCTCATCCTGCCATCCCTCAACATCCAAGGGCTTCAAGCTTGCTGCAGTCGGGCTGTTGAGGACCCCCACAGATTAACACGAAGCCAGAGATGATCAGACAGCAACCACAGAAGCAGCTGCTTAAAGGATCTCTTCATTTCACCGGGTGACAGACCCAATATGCTAATTGAAACAATGCCTGTGTCTGCTCCTGCCTTTTCAAACCACTAAAGCTTCATTTCCAACGCAGGCACAACAAAAATAAACACAACAAAACAAAAATAAAGGCCTCTTCAAAAGGGTAGCAGTGACCTCGTTCAGACACATTGGTTTTCCTGAAAGGTGAATATGACAGGTAAAGCAGTGATGTGAGAGGTTTGTTCCTGGGAAGTGGGGAAGGATGGGAAGAAAAACCATCACATAGTTTGTCTTTCCACCAGGCCCATTTCCTTTAGCAGCCTGAATAAACAATTGGCCACTAGCTGGCTGTGGTGAATTTGTCCCATGTTTGCAAGATCAGTCAGTGAGCAAAGCTGTTTTCAGCTGATAAATATTTGATTTACAAGGTACAGTAAGTAATAAAAAGGGAAGGGAGTTTAGCTGCTGGGAGATTTGTTTAGCACTTTAGTGGGGATAACTAACAACTAGCTTTGGTTGTTTTTTCTCCTTCTCATGGCCAATAGGCAACCAACTTTATCAGTCTTGCTGCATTACCACTGGTAGTGAGCAGAACTAACACACTGAGCAAAACAAGTGGACTGGGACATACACCGTGCCTTGACAGAAAAACAGCTGAAGGGAACACTCTTAGATTCTCCTTTCTTCTTCTCTGCAAGTAACCTGTGATAAATATTGCATTTCTCAGTATCATTGGGAAAAATCAAAACTGTTTGATCCTTTCCATATGATATAGGTAGCTATATATGAGAGGGAGAAGGATATAAAGTAGCAGGTACAGAACAGCCAGCAGCATTTTATCAAAGGAGAAAAGACCCCAGAAGACACCAATCAGCCCCACTACACAGTCCTGGGTGTTTTGGGTAGAGCTGGAAAACAAAGTGGGCACGCACACAGAAAACAAGGAAAAGAAAACCATATGAAAGGGCCGTGCTTAAAAAAGAACCCCAAACCAGCTATGATAGACGAAGTAGCTCTTTTTTTTTTTTTTTTTTTTTTTTTTTTTTTTTTTTCACATTTTAATTTCTTCCTAGACAGAAAGAAGAAAGGTGGGGATGTGGTCAAGTGGGCAAGGCAGGGCAGAGAGCACGGGGAGGCCCGAGGGGCAGTGCTGAGCAGGGTGAGCTCTGCATGCTGAAGGAGCAGACACTTGTGCTCTCAGTCTCTGGGGCACAGCAGCCCTGCTGCCTCCCGTGTGACAGTGCCACATCGCCGAGTCTGTCAGATCTCCAGTTCCCCCAGCTGGAAAAGCTCTGACTCCTACCCACTGCTCAGGCTGTTTTGTGCAGGCTCTGAAAGGGAATTCTGAGTGGAGTTGCAGTGACTGAAGAAGTGCAGGATATTGTTGTCAGAGTTGTGGCTGTTCACTGCAGATCAAGGAGTAACAGCCTCCTTCTAGAGGCTCAGAACAGCAGAAATTGAGTCCACACAGCCTCAGCAGAAATACCATGAGCTGCTGACTTGTAGGATGCTGTCAGGAGCTTCTTCCCAGTACCTACCAGTAGGGCAGAACAAAGCCAAATATTTTCTCTATCAAGCAAAAAATTCCTGAGCGTTCTAAATTCTCAGCCTACAGGACTTTACATTGTTTTGTTGTGCTCTGCATTTGACCCCAGAGATATTCCAGGTGTTTGCCTAGCAAGAGCACAAAGCCATGGCTGCACAGCCTGCAGGGGAGGGACAGACACAGGTCTGTCAGAGCAGGAAAATCAGCCCTTTTGCCATTCCCTAGCACACGGAGAGGTCCCAGCACCCGGAGAGGACAGCAAGAGGCAGCCCTGGACAGCCCCACGCTGCTCTGGAGGGCACTGGAGCTCTGGCAGGGGCTGAGCAGCCCAGCTGAGTGACCCAGGGCCCCTCGCAGCCACAGAGCAAAGTCCGTGCTCACTTTTCTGCCAGCACAGAAAATCTGCCTTTAAATTCTGTCCCACGCTTCAGGAAAACTTCATGCCAGGAGTTTCATCAAAGCATATGCTTCTGCAAAAGAGCTTTAATGAATCAATGTTTCCTGACAAAAACCAGCTTTTGCCAGAAATCCAGTCCAGCTCCCCTATTCAGTTATCTATCTCTAAAGACTGCAGTCCTCCATCTGCAAAACAAGGATAAGAATTTTTCCTTATTTTTATGAGGCGCATTAGGATCCAGGGGTAAGCAGCTCACAAAATAAAGAGCTGTTAAAAGACTGGTGCTTTCACAAACGGGCCTGAGAGCTGCCTCACTCAAGTGTTGGACAATGGTTTTCAAATGGGCCAGACAAAGCAGCAATTTTGGCATGAACAAACCCACATTACATTGTTTTAAGATATGCAGTCATTCCCCTGCAATTGGAGTCCAAGGGTGATGCCAAGTGCTTTGGGGAAAGGAAGGAGCAGGGGGACGCTGCATTTGTTTCATATGTGCTTTATTTTTTAATAGCTGTTGGGATACCTGTTAAACTAAACTGCAATGGCTGTTTATTGCAATAACAGCAACATTATAAAACTGATCAGCTCCATTTTCAGAAACAGGCTGTGCCTCTGTTTGTTTTTCTGTTGAGGAGGGACGTGTCCCAGAGGATCTCCCTTTGGGAACCCCTGTCTCAGCACGAAATGAGTAACACGATTTATGGAGACACTGCCAGCTTCTTTCCCTCCTCAGACAGAAAATGGCTTTATCTAGTCAGGTAATGTCACAATAAAGTGGTACAGTAGAAATTTCATCACTGAATGGTCTAAAAGAGACGGATCACCCAATCTATATTTCCACAGGCAAACAACATGCTGCGCTCAGCTGGCAGCAAGCAGCAAAGAGAGAGGGGAAAAGACCCCAAACAACCACAATAAAAACCCCAAACAACCACAATAAAATCCCCAAACAACCACAATACCAAACTCCTGATGCTAAACCACAGATTTTGAGACAAATATTTTCATGAGGGACCAATGATAGCATTATTAAATTGGATAAACGGGAATGAGGACAATGCAACGTGCTGATCAGATTTAGAGAATCTATTAGGCTTGCTTTTGTGGAGATTTTCAGACAATTCTTGTTTCATCATCTGTTGAACCACGCAGGGTTTGAGTTCAGAGGACAAGCCCCAGCTAACAGCACTCAGTAGGATGCCAACACCTCTCCAGCACACCTGCACCCATCCCACCTTTCCTCTCCAGCTCAGACTGGGGCTTGTCCCACTGTATCTTCACATGCAGGGATTATTAAGACCTATTTTTTTTTAATCAAAAGGAAAACATAGCCAAGTGGGGTTTGTTTTTGCTGTACTTCTTGTTTTAATGACATTTTTCCTGAGGCAGAGCCTGGTGGTAGGTACCAAGCTCCCTGCCCAGGCAATGTCCAGCAGTGTCACTCATGGGCACTGCTTGCATCCAGCCTGGATCCATCTCTGTGTCTAAATAAAACACTGCCACTTTGATGCCTTCATGGTTTTGAATACCTCAATACAAAACCTTAAAAAAACCCCAACCTACAGCCACATTAAGTACATGATGGTATTGTCACATCAGTGTCCTGAAGCCCCACTCACAGCATAACAAAGTTTCTCAGCCTCAGAAAAGCCCCAGTGGATGTGGTTGTAGAGAAAAGAGCACCATGTATGATGCAGTTGGTTTGAGCCACTTCTGCTCTGTCAAGAAAAGACCAATTAGTGCCCCAGAAAATCAGTTCCTTCCAAAAACTCCAGACTTTTCTTGCAGCTCGTACCAGTAACCCTGTACCACATCACCAGTGCCAGAGGGATGGAATGCAGGGTTTAGTAAATGAAGGGAAAAGAGGTGTGCCACCTCCTACAGAGATTTTTATTGTTTGCAGAGGTGTGAGTGTTTACAAGCTCCCTGCCCTCAAAAGTAAAAGCAGATACAAAACAAAACTATGTAACTCACTACTGTCTCAACTGATTTAGGCAGCTGTTGTTGCTGATGATATTTTTGCATCTCAACGTTCATGAATAAACTCCTTCATCTTAAACCTTATAAACATATACGTTCATGAAAGAAACCCACATGACTCTTTTTATTTTTAGGAGACCAAATAAAATATTTATGTCCCTCTGTGTCCCAAATATCAATTACTTCCTTCACCAAAAAAAAAAAAAAGTATACATGCAATGTGATTAAAAATTTACCCTATTACAAAATAGTATACAATTAACTCAAACATTTCCAGCTTTCCTTGACAGACATGTACTGCACACATCCACATCCATCCTGTTTAAACCACACACACCATCAATTCAGCCTTTCAAATCTGACAGGTAAGTAAAAAATACAGCTATTATCAGACAGTGCAGCCACATGATCTCCTGACAGCTACCAGCACACGCAGCAGCTACCCCTGGAAGAAGTCAGCATCCACTCATGTGTGTTGGATACCAGTCTGATTTTCCTAGATTATAGGGTTCCTAAAGTACTTTAGTTTCAGGATTAATCTTTAGAGGAATTTAGACAACCACAGATTCTGAAATGTTCATCTATTTTCTTCTTTCTCGTGACAGCTTCCCTCTTCCAAAAAAGAATATCCTGCAAAACCCCTTAAAACTTTCTCCCAGTAAAGCTTTCAATTTTTTTTTTTTTCTCTTCTTTTGGAAGAAAGAACATGAAATTCAATGAAAACATTTACTTTCATCACTGCAGTTTACATGTGAGAGATGAGGAAATTAAAATTGTACTTAGAAATGGTTTTTAAATGCCTCTGTAATAATCTTGCAATAAAGCCATGAAAATCAGTGGTATTAAAAAAAATTGCATTAAAAACCACCTAGTTAAAAAACCCAATATAATCAACAAATCCAACCAGGAAATCAATGCTCACAAAGCAGAAGCAGCACTGAAAAGTTATGTTGTTGTTGTTTTTTTTTTTTCAAATCCTATCTCATCCTCAAAATGTTTCTTTTTAGAAAATGTCCTTGATCTCTATAAAATTAACTTTAGTGATATTTTAATATTCAGACCTTAGGAGTCAAGAAAGGCAGAAACCAACAATGAAATATGCACAGAAATGCCATTTATGAAGACCAGATCCTGCAGCAAAATACAACACCTAGCCAAAATTTGATTCCCAGCCCAGAAAGCTAAGGGGTTATTTCAATTATTTTTTAAAATTCAATAGCTGTGCTACGATCAACTGGCCACACTTAAATGAGAATAAACCAATGTAGATCTTCTAGTGTGGAAAACCTTTTAGAGAAGATTTTTCTTTGTACCAATAGGAAAGGAACCCTGCAGCATTCATGTGAGACATATTGAAAGAGCCACACATTTTTTGTCTCCAAAAAGTGCTCCAACTTCCTAAAAGTGATGATTTTATTGGTTTTGGGTTTATTTTTTTTCAGATACTTGGTGACATCACCTCGCTAAGCAGAGCCTCCAGGAAAGCCCCCATGCGGCTTCTGTCACTTCTGCTGCCCCTAAGACTTTGCAGTTACTAAGGGCTCAGACCAGCATTAGAGCAACCATGGGCTTCTCAAGCAGGAAAAACAGGGGGGAAAGGAGAAGAGAGTTCTTGAGAAGGGAAATCCCCACGTCTGTCTGTTCTCTGCATCCCTACAGCCCCCCACGCCAAGGGGGTGTCGTGGATTCGGCTCCTCAGCTGCGGATCTGCTGTGGCCATCACCTCCACGGTGAGAGGAGCTGCCTGACCTGCTGGATGCTCCCCCTGCAATGGAGAAAAGGAGCATTAAAAAGCAGATTGAGGCTCACAGCAGAACAACCCTACAGATAAAACTGAGCTACTGAGGTGAGGAATCAGTAAAACGTCTCAAGTTCTCTCGGGAGGTTGGTCACATTCCTCTTGTATTCAGTTTTGGAAGATGGCAAGGCTGTCTCCACTTCCCTATTCCTGGCTTCCTACAGCCTCTGCTAACATAAAATAGAAGGACTTCCCATCTGGATGGGTCTTCTGACAAGCAATAACAACATATGACTCGATGATTTCCAGCAGGAGCATGGAAGAATGCACAGTGGAGAAATGTATCTTTGAATTCAGCATTTTGGAACTTTTTTCCATTCTCATTCTATGAAAAATTCATTTGTGCTATTAAAAACCGTTATGGCGGGAACCCAAAAACCCAAGCCAATTTCATAATGGAAGGCAATTAAGTTGATTGCTGAATGATAAACACCACATCTTTCTTCAATGGGATACTGGTTTTGAGTAAGCAAACTGCTTTTCTGTTCATGATTTTAAGAGAATGCATCACAAATCTCTCTCTCAAAAGTTCAATGGGAAGCAAACATTGATTAGAGTGTTCTTTAAAATCTCAGCCAATTAAAGAGCTTATATACCAACGCTGGAGGCAGAAAAAAAAGCAAAGTTACTCTCATGCAAAAGTACTGGGATTAGAAAAAGCACCTCTATGAATCCTGACCTGTATTTCTGCTTTCCAGGTGTCTATTCATTTTTAGAACATCTTCCTCTGGAATTTGTAGGTTGATTTAAAACTGGAATGAGGGAGTTACTGCAAAAGAAATAATTATTACTGTGCATATACTTAAATGGCAAAGTTTATTTCTTAAGCAGGAGCACAAATGTGCAAGAGAAGCTTATTGATTGATTCCCTTGGTCCAGCCTATGTGAACTGCATAGGTTGAGATCCTTTATTGTGAAAACCAAACCAACTCCCATCAGAACTGACTCTACCAACCTGGGAGTTAATACAGAATACAGATAAATTTAGTGCTAGGCAAACCTGAAAAGAAAAATACAAGATTAAATCTGCAGCAGAGATCAGTTTTGAAAATAAAGTCAGGTAATAGTTGGGGGCAGTAATTATTACTTGCAGATTCCTAGACTTCAGAATTTTTCTGCTGTAGTAAAATAATCAATGACAAAATACCAGACCTCACTTTGGTTTGATCACAGAAATCTAAATTTAGGCCCTATCTTCTGTAAACCATATACAGGACAGGTAAAATATGGGAAACATAAAAAAACCCAAACTCAACAATAATAAACAAAATCTTAGAGAAATTTTAGGATTTTATATGGTTGAAAAATTCCATAGATCATACCATACTACAGAAAAGACCTCTTAGACCATCAAGTTCAACCTCCAGGCACACCCTGATGCTCATAAATGACCAAGTCAAGCCAGGCAGCAGAATGAAACCAGGTACTAAACCCCAAACAGGGATCCAGTGCAGTCATGGTTCTCATGGTCTAAACCAGACAGCATTCACCACCAGCTGAGAGGAAGCTCAAATCACATGGAGTGGTGTTATCAAATGGCATCAGCTGCAGAAGAGCTTAAATTGGCTGGGATACGTGATATTTCTCTCTTGTTTCTCAGAATTCTGATTTTATTGTTTCATAAGGCACTGACGAGTTCCTGAGGTCAAACACTCCCCATCTGTTGTATTTGAGCAATACACAGAGAAGCCAACCCTGCACATAATCTGAATCTGTGGACACACTGAGGAAAGCAACAGTGACACCAAAAAAAGGTGAATATTCTTAGCATGCTGCTCCTCCCTTCAACTCTCTTCTGTACAGGTGAGGCGAAGTGTTGACTAAAAATAATACACTATTTAAAAAAAAAAAAAGTATTTTACAGTTTCGTTAGGAAAACCCAAGGTTTTTGATGCTTTTCAGCGTCAAGAGACAGGAGAAGCTTGTTGAATTATGTATTTAAAAAGAGACTAAACAAGAAATATTATGTGATGCCATAAATGTGGCTGGGACTTGGAAAACAGTAAACAGTGAAGCTACAGTAACCACACTCAGAAAACTCTCAGTAACGCTCTCAGAAAAGCTACAGTGTGCAGAAACGCCGGATGATTTAAGCAGAGCAGATTGCAAGGAAGGTACTCCAAGTCAGGAGCCCCAAAGCCTGCACGGGGATAGGGTCATTTTTAAAGCAATGTTTTTATGGGAAATGCTGGCTTTCCGTGTGCTGCCAAAGGGGCTCTGCGTGTTCAAGGTGATGTTGCAGCAGAGCTGGATTTTCACGGGGTGCTGGTGACTCCTTGAGATGTCACCTCCCAAGGGCAGCCCAAAGGGACATTTTGACTGGAAGCTCCTGCCAGAGCCACGGGAGTGGTCCTGGGCCTTCCCCTCTCCTTGCAGCCATCAGCTGGCCGTGGTGAATTGGAGGAAGATCAGTACCTTCAGCAGCTCACCTCAATCTTTCAGATCTCTCTTCCAAGAGACATGCTTCAATTGCATTTATTCTAACTAACTGCAATCCTCTGCAAGCTGCAGCTCTCTCATTTGGTTTCTACTTAGGCAAAGACTGAGTTTAAGTAATTTGTGATGTTCTTAAAAGACATACAGTCAGATAATTAAAAAAAAAAAAAGGTGCAGCAGCCTGACATGACTCAGCAGTCAAATGTTTTCATTCAGAGCCATTTAGCATTAAAATTCAAACAGACTCAGGTGCCATTAGTTATTTATGAGGGAAAGAATCTCAATTAAGTATCCTTGATTTGTTCAGAATTCAAGTTACAATGAAGCTTTTATTTCCTTTTAATTGTAAGCAAACAATGTTATTAGTGCTCAAGGCAGACACACCAGCAGTATTATAATTTTTCTTTCACCACTACTACTAAAAAGTAACAACAAAAAGCAACAGAAGTCCCTCAACCTCAGTCTCTTCCTCCACCCCTCAAGATATCCTTTCTAATCCTATAAAAGCATCTGTCTTTGATTTCAAGTGGAGTACCTGCTGTGCAGGATGCAATGCCAATCCAATTTGCGAGCAACAAAACCCAACGGGTTGAAATGAACTCCGCGTTTTAGAGCTGCTTTTGTTTAATCATTACCGCCACTCCTCTCTAATGAATGCATTAATCAAGCAAAACTTCAAGCGCAAACGGAAAGGCTCATCTCGAGAAGCGAAAAAACAAACATTAAAAAAAAAAAAAACAACAAAAAAAAACCCAAAAAAAAACCCACCCCAACCTCCACGACATCCGCTGCCACCGTCAAACCCTGCCACACCTCCCTCTGGCAGGGCTTGGAGTGCACATTCCCGAGGGTTGGTGGAGACTGAGGCAGGAGCAGCAGCTCCCTGCAGAAGGAAGGGGAGGAGGAGGCAGGTGAGCTGCCAGGCCCAGCTGGTTCATGGCCTGGTGCACAGGATGCAGCCCCGAGCTCTCCTGACAGCCCCTCACATGTCCAGAATCCCACTTTATCCTAAGGAAGCAATAACAGTCTCCACTGCAGCGTCAGCAGCACGGGAAGGCCGCGTGCACGATGCTTATTCAGAGCTGTGAAATGCGTTTCTTTCAGAGCTCAGGACAATTCACCTTTCCCACCAGCCTGTAAAAAGGCACAGGGCTTTGGCCTAAAGACAGCGTGGTTTTTAAAAATTAGGCTTTGCAAATGCCCGCTTCTGGCATAAATTCAGTCACGCCCATTATTTAGCTTATGATGTTCATCCAGATTTTTGAAGAAGGTATTGAAGATGAATTTGCATGGGAAAATACCAGCAGGGAAGAGGAGAAAAGGAGAGAACACCACGGCTTTTCCAGTCTGGTGTTCCCACCATCTCCATCACCCAGGAAAAATTATGGAGTTGTTGAAATTTAACCATCATGGTACACTGCAAAAAGCCAGTTATTTCACAAATAAAGTGGAGGTAATTCGATATAATTTTCTTGAATTTCAAATGCATTTTAGGTTTCTTTTTTTCCCTTTATATGAGCTTGCCTTGTTGAAATTGAATTTTACCTCTTCCACAGAGGTAAAATTTAAAATCCATTACTTCTTTCTTTGCTTCACTTGTGCATCACATTTTTTCCAAATGATCGAAGGATTTTGGCTGGTCACTGCCACCATGGTACCACATGCAAACCTGGGGAAAAGAATTGCTCTACCAAAGCTGCAGTGTTCCTTCAAAAGGCTTTGTTCCAGAGCTAGATTTTTTCCAGGAGGAATTATCACACTGCACTCCATTAAAGGATCATAAAACTTTTAAAGGCATTTTATGATTAAGCCAGTGACCTTTACTAGGATTTCTCCTGTGGCTTCCACAAATTTTATCTCAATGTGGAAATGGTAAACAGCAGAGGAACAATCATATTGTTTAAATTAATTTGTAATTTGATAACAAGATAAAGGCAGTCTTTCTTCTATCAGATGGACTAAGAGAAATGTAGTAACATTACACAAAATGATAATAAATTAATTTTAGAATAAGTTAAGATTGTGATGTACTCTCTCAATCCCTGTAGGGTTCACACTATTTTTTAAGATTTCTGAAAAAAAAATGAGGGAGCAGATTTGACCACACTGATGCAGAGCATCAGTAAGCAAAAAAGACATTTTGCTGTTCTGATGCTAAGGTCAACTTGTGCCATTTTTGGAGTTACCAAGAGAGCGAAGGACAGTTGGATCCTCTTCATGATTATACAACAAATTAAACATATATATATTCAATTAATTTAAATTGCTCCAACTTAATTTAACAAATTAAATATATATATATACACACACATATAGTACAAATTTAGCAGGACAGGATAAGAAGCATCTCCCATCCTCTGATGGAAAGGTCTGGAATTCACAGTTATGCTATATTGTGACAACCACAGAACAGGTCTATTTTTATTTGTATCTTTTAAAAATCTATCTTGTTCAGAATCATTCCAGAAAAAAAACCACTCAGTCGGGAAAATGGGAGGCTCTGCTTCCACGACGAGCAGGGACTGAATCTGATCACTGCCAAGTTCAGAAAAGGGAAGGAGACAGCTCCTCTCAGCCTCATTACAGACACCAGATGAACCAAGGTGCACATGCATTATGCATGAGGTAATTTGAAAAAGTTGTATAAAAAGTTTAAGTTGTGATTATTTGTCATCACTTAAAAAAAAAAAAAAAATCCCTGTCACCACTAGCAATAACATTTATTTACCAGTTATTCCAGTGTTATGCATTCAAAAGAATAGCTCATATTTTCTTTACCCTTTCTTCCAAATCCTCAATTTGAAAAGCAATTAAAAGATATCCCCAGATATTTGTCTGCGAGAGACTCAACTTCCTGATTTCTGTTGCTGATAGATACGAAGCAACATCACATAAGGGGAAGAAAAAGACGAGAGAAAACAAGTCATCCCAACCTTCTGTCAGACACTTTACAGCATAATGAGCTATGATGAAAAACAAGTCAAACGCCGGGAAAACAAGAAAGCTTGGAAATTTGATCTCCCTGACGGGATCGGGAGTAATTAATTCTAACCCATGCGACCACTGGATGTCCCCACTGTCCCTGGAATGCAGCAGTTCCCCGGCAGCTCCAGAAACAGGGCAGCTGGCAAGGAGCAGCGGGTGTGCAAGGACATACGGACACAGGGACACAGGGACATACGGACACAGGGACACGGACACAGGGACACACGGGCACAGGGACACGGGCACAGGGACACGGGCATAGGGACACAAGGACACAGGGGCACACGGACACGGGCACAGGGACACACGGGCACAGGGACACGGACACAGGGACACGGACACAGGGACACAGGGACACGGGCATAGGGACACAAGGACACAGGGACACGGACACAGGGACACGGGCATAGGGACACACGGACACAGGGACATACGGACACAGGGACACGGGCACAGGGACACACGGGCACAGGGACACACGGGCACAGGGACACACGGGCATAGGGACACAAGGACACAGGGGCACGGGGACACAGGGGCACAGGGACACACGGGCACAGGGACACACGGGCACAGGGACACACGGGCACAAGGACACACGGGCACACAGTACAAGGACACACGGGCACACGGGCACAAGGACACACGGGCACACGGGCACAAGGACACACGGGCACAGGGACACACGGGCACAGGGACACACGGGCACAGGGACCCACGGACACAAGGACCCACGGACACAAGGACACACGGGCACACAGTACAAGGACACACAGACACACAGACACACGGGCACGCCGATGACCCCTGCAGAGATCCAGCTCCCAGCGCACGCAGAGGCGCACGTGGGAGCGCAGAGGGACCCGGGATCAGCAGGGCACACCCAGAAACACTCTCTGAATTCTGCTCCCACCAGGTTCGCTCCGTGTCTGCCGGATGGTGAATAATGCAGCGCCGAGAGGGGCCGGGTGACAGATCCTCAGAGGGAGCCAGGAGAGCAGAATTACTTCTGAGGAGATGTGAAGGAAACCTGGATTAGAGCACTGCGTGCCACGGGGCAGACAAAAACACCCTTGTGCCATAACAGGTGAGAGGAAAGGTGAGCAGGAGCAGGGATGCCAGCACAGGGCTGCTGAGAGCTGAAGCAGCCAAAAGAGCTGAAAAAACAAGGAGAACAGCTGTAACACCCTGGGGTGCTCCTCATATCAAAGCTTTGAGGGCACTGGTGGTTGAAAGCTGGAGAAGGCAAAGGAAAACAAAAACAAACCCCAAAATACCCCAGGAAGAGTACTTGTACACAGCCTCCTCTGGAGGTCAGGCCAGGAAGGGTCTAAGTTCATGTGAAGGTATAGAAGCCAAGGTGTTAGCATCAACTCATTTTTATTTATTTTCAAATGTGACAAAAAGCTAGGCCTAATTCTTCCATCAGAGAAGCCCCAAGTGCCTTGCTTACTATGATGAAAAGGAAAGATCTCATCCAGTTTTTAAAGGAAGGAATTTCCTACAAATAAATTCTAAAGCTAATCAACCACGTGTCTATTTTGTGGACTTAAAAAACTCAAGCTCCAGTAGCTTATGACTTATTTCACTCTTGTAACGAGAGGTTACACCACAAAAAAACAGATCTGTCCCCACCTCCTGTCATTAGCACAGCTCCCTGATGTTAGATGTTGAACTACAAAGCTATGGGAAGGGCAGCTGTGGCTCAGACAAAATAATATTTGCAGAGTGTGCACTCTGTGAAGGTGATGTGCAAGTTTATTCTCCTTCCTCCATCCAAAATCCCCTTCCTACTACTTGTAGAATCCTGATCAGGGAAGTGTCTGGCCCACAGCTGGTTTCACCTTGCACTTCAAAAAGCAAGGCATAAAAACCCCACGGGCAAAAGTACTGGCAGAAAGATACTAAAACGAAATGTAAACTGAAAACAAGTACCTGGATTGAACATTAAACTAGAGCACACCAAACTGGTAATTAGGATTTTGTTTAGCTATTGTTTATATTCTGATTGGCTACAGAAGCTATTGGGACAGCAGAAACACAGAAGTAAAGGGATCTCCTTCAGCCTGGGTTCCTCAAAGGGTTTACTCAGAAGGCTTTTGTGTTTTGTCCTTTATTTCCCCCCCCTTGCACGCTGGGTAAAAGGATGACTGGTCTGACACACTGTGGATATTCTTCTGTTCAGATTTCAGATGTTCACAAAACAGAGCTGCACTGAAAAGGCAGGGGTTTTTAGGGGGAGAGCCCTGGGGGAGGGAAGTACATGAATATATTTGAATAATGAACTAATTTGAGGATTTAATGGTTTGCAATTAAATTAATTAGGCACTCAGGCTTACTGGACAGTGTCTTCAAGCTTGTTCTACTTGTTTTGAAGTGATGCATACGTACAAATGTGCCAGAAAACCTCGATAGCTTTTGTTCCCTCCCCTTGATCTCATCTGTACTTTCAGATCAGCGACTGACCATAATACAGGCACTTTGTATGAAGAATAAAATGAATAAAGTGATTTGCTGAGATTTCACAATAATAATAGTAAAAAAAATATTGTTACCTGTTAGGCTGACTTCTGGTAGTCACCACTCTCTTTTGCAGCATGTTGTCTGACAGACAGGATTCATTGTGTACATCTCAGCCTTCCAAAAAGTAGAGTTACTATCATGGCTCTTCATCCAAAGAGCTGAGATTGCTCAAAAATGTCAGGGCTGCTTTATGACAGCCGCTCCAATTCTGAGCAGCTTCTTTACAGCTTTTGGCTCTCAGAGAGGATAAGTAACGTATCTAATCCTGAGACCTGATTACTTTCCCAGGTGTGAAAGGGAGACTGTGCACTCTCATTTTCAGACTCACTGTTGGGAAGCTGGTGCCTCCTCCACTCTCCAAACATCACAGCTCCACTTGACTCCCAGTTGAGGTCAAGTGAGAGGGCCCAGCACTCTTCAGTGCTCAGTTGTTTGCATCTTAATCAAGTGCTACAGTTGCATTGGCCTTAACTACGGCTAACTTGTAAATCCAGGAGAAAATAGTAGCAAAAGCTTAATTGCAACCAACAGTTAAAATCCCTTGAGCCTTGTCCCTAAAATTTTGGATGAAAGTTCAAGATCCCATCCGGTCTCTTGGGCCTACAGCCCGGAGAAGGAAGAGTTTAATCACATTCATGTAAGCAAAACAGGGATTATTGAGGCATTGCTAAGGATCCTCTCCAGTGCCTCCACAGGAAAGGTTTTGCCCATGCAAGCCAGACAATTGAATGGAATAGCATTAAAAGATATCCACAAAAGAAAAATAGAGACAGGACTTTGGCCAAGTTTATCCATACCTTTATTCTGTGGCTTTTTCCTTATCAATCATTAATTTAACAGAGAAAAATTTGGTTCAGAGTCGCTACATTGATCTCTGATTAATGTTTTAGCTAATCATCTGTGATATATATAATTTGTGTCTGAAATGGCTGTGTGGTGCAGCCTCAAACACTCACACTGCCTTCCTAGAGCCCTGATAAACCACAACAAGGCTACACAGTAAATCCTGTCTTGCACTAAGGAGTCTCACAAATTCAGTTTTGATTTTTATAAACAGATTGCTCCTTGAGTTGTTATTATTAGTGTGAGCTGGACAGCTTGAATTAGAGAATAATTTATTCCCTGTGCATTTCTAATTACAGAAAAGAGGTTCACTCACTGACACACTTGTCCGTCTTGTTCTTTCCTGTCTTTCAGGCATGGCTGATTGCAGCTAAACAGACAGACCAGCACAAACTGCATGAGAAACACAACTCTGTCAAAAAAGGACTGAAGTGTTACCATTAATTATTCTGGACCATGTGCTCATTTACAACAGATCTAACACGAGAAATATTCTCAGAGGTGTCAAACAGCCTCAGTTCCGTAGGTGCATGGGGGTAGCACTGACTAAATGTTTGACTGACTGGTAGGATGTGACCTGCCAGAGACCCTTGAAGCTTGGGGATTTCATGTGCAATTTGTGTTTCAGCATTCAATAGATAATTTAAATTGGGCCACTCTCTCTGAGCATTTCTGAAGGCTCTACACGCCTGAGCCTGTGTCAGAACTGCACAAGTATCTAAAAAAACCCAACAACACCCCCCCACCCCCGAAAAGTAAACAGACAACAAACCCACCCCAAAACACTTATGAACATCTGTGCAAGTGATTGTTTGGAACTCACTGCATCTTAAAAAGGCTTGAAGAAAGTGAAAATGCCATTTACTAAAGAATGCTGAAAGGTAGGTGTGACAATCACTGGGTGCATAGGAAGAGAGCTTGAAAACGCCAGCTAGGGGACAAGAACAAACCCCAAATCACCTTGCTTTAGTTAACCCTTGCTACAACAGAGGCTGTTGCTTTAAATAACTGAACAGAGAATAGTCCATTTCAGCCATTAATGAGATGAACAAACTTTGCAAAGGCAAGAATCAATTGACTGCCAATTCACACTTGAACTGTCAGGAGAAGCAGCACTGGGTTTACTAAGTTATACCCTTCAGCTACTTAAGCCAGAACTACAAAAGCAGCATTTTCTAGTAATTTTTTTATAATAATAAACAAATGGATACTTTAGGTGTGCCCTTACTGCCACTGTATTTAGATTTTTTAACACCTGTGCAATCTAACAGACAAGACCTCCCTCCACTCTCACGTATTCTCATAAACATGAATTTCCTATCCCAAGGAGCAGCAATTAAAAGCTTAAAGGAATAAAGTAACACCATTTTCAAATGGCTAATAATCACCTCCTTCCCCTCTTCACAGAGTTTGCTGTTCTCTGTTCTTGAAACTGTTTGCTTATTTTTTGCAAGGCCTGCATAATTTCTGTACTTGTATCTCTGCAATGAAATTTCTTCCCTACAGTCACAGACATTCCCCAGTTCTTTTTTACAGAATATCTAAGGCTGCATAATATTTTTGCTGCTAAGGTTTTACACAATATTCTCACCTTTAAAGTTTAGTTTACAAACAGCTTAAGTTTAAAGAGCATTTCCATTAAATGACAGCTCTTTATAACCAATGACACAGCTTGTTGAGGGGGTTATCATCTGTCAGCATGGTATCAAAATCTCTCCGGTTTTTCCCCTGAATACTTTAAAAGGGAACAATTTCAAGACAACAGCAAAACTCTGTGAACTAAGGTGAAGAAATTCAGAATTGCATGTAATGCTGGATTTGCTTTCAAGCAGCATCCTCTTGCAACCTTTGGTTTCCTATTCAACATTAGTTTTGAATTAACAGTTTTGCTTGTTATCAAAGACTGCTCCATCCTGCCAGCTGAACAGGCAGCACCTTCATATCACAGTCACTGACCATGCAAAAAATGAAACTGAGAAAACTCACTGTGCCTTTTCATTAAGTGCTACTGTAACTACTCCCCCAGCCTCATGGCACTCCTGCTTCTGAAGTTCACACGACGTGACAATAAAAGCATTTGGGATCTGCTTTCAAAAGATGCTTTTTACCAGGCTACAAAGCAGGTAGGACAAACATCCACTGCTTTAAGGTTTGTTTTTCTGTTGATGTCCCCACTGATTCCTCCTTTAGGATTGTTTGCTAAGAGTTTCAGCTTTCAAAACATTTCTTCTGATCCAATGGGAAAAAGGAATATATATATTTTTAAATAATAAAAGGAGAATCTAGAAAATATGCAAAAGCTGCATTCAGCTCCAAGGGGTCAGCACACTCTGCTGGGTGTTCAAAATGAATATTCAGTTTCAAAACCTCTGCTCAAAGTTAAGCTGTGACAGTGCAGCCACTTGAACAGGAGCTTCCCATATTAACAGGAAAGAAGCCTAACCCTAAAAAATGTAAAGCTAACGTCTGCAATATTTTCTCAGAAGTTAGATAGGAATGAGGACATTTTGGCTCTGCATAAAACTGTGGTGATGGTAAGGTTGTGGACTACCCCCAAGTCAATGGTAGATGTACAGACTCCTATTCCTTTATTCAAGCTGGGCAGAACAAACAAACAAACCAAAATTCAGCCTCTAAACCAGTCAAAATCAAAGTAGGAAAAGATGTTGATCATACAGTATTTTAAAAAATGTTTCTATCAATTTTATTTTTGAAACAAAAAAAAAATCTATGGACTTAGGGTGCAATATCCAGTACTCTAGAGATGAAATATCTCCAAAAACTGAAAAATCCCCATCAGAGCAGTTTCTTTCACTCTTATTACCACTGAGTATTAGAGGTGATTACCTGTAAAGAGCCATCACCAATACTAGGAGATTTCATAAAGTTTAGATGTCAACCTTCTCTCATTCATGGAAATCTATATTTAAAGCTACAGACATAGATTGGAACTAGAATAATTTAAAGCACATCACCAGAATACGACTTCTATGGTGACACTTGCTAGAGACCAGGTAGATAGAAAGGAAAAGGTAATTTTTATTCTATTCAGAACAGAGAAATCATGAGGAGACTTGCGAATTTCCCCCCTTTTTTTTTTTTTTTTTTAGATTTAAAAAACCAGACTTTGAAAACCTCCTCTGGAAGGCAGCTGCATTTGCCTTTGCCAAGACAAATCTAATACATGTTATAGCAAACAGACACCCAGCTTAAGTAAAAAGCTTTAGTTCTGCTCTGCAGTTCTCCTCTGTAATGCCACAAGGAAGGGATTCTCCTACCTGACCCTTCCAGCCCACAGTTCCCACAGGAACTGAACAAGACTGGTTTTCATGTCTAGTGGATCATGCACCTCTTTCCTCCATCCCTGGCAGGAAACAAGTGATTCAAGAAAATTTACAAGAATTTTCAAAGTACCTCAAGAATTTTCAAGTAGCTTCCACTAAAAGAAGGGAAAAGAAATCCAACATTGAACAGGACAGCTCAGTTTAGTGCTGTAAAATTACCTCCAAGGTATTTTGATCAGACATTCTCAGAGTTCTTGACCAAAACCAAAAAAATTATAAATGTTATTCTTTCTTTTGTACTCTATGGAAACTGATTGAAACAAATGAAGTAACTTGTACAGGGATATTCAAAGCCTGTGTAATTGCCTAATCTGGGTTCTACCTTCTGACTACCACTGCTGAGCCTTAACAACTCCCTCTTTCCTCCACAAAGCTGCAGGCTTCAGCAAACAAAGCATTCCTTATAGCTAATTGGTGTTACACAGAAACTCAACTGCTCTTATTTACAAAACTCCAGATTTATGTCAAGCAAAGCCAATTATGCTTAATGTTTAAACTATTGCAGGTGCTCAATGACATTGTGCTAGGCAGTAGAAGTGAAATTGCTCTTTTAATGCGTCTTGTTCCAACTGGGAGCATGTGTTTTATAATCAGTGCAAACTTAACAGATGGAGATCTTAATCCTCTCCATCGAGTTTTCTTCAGGGCCCCCTCCCCCCAAAAAATGGTGCCCCACACATTTAGACTTAACTGAGGTGGTCTATGAATTGTCTGGGACAGAACTTGCTTTTTTTTTTTTTTTTTTTTTTGGGAAGCGTGTCCATGAATACAGTACAAAACACACATTTAACCATTAAAAAGACACCCCCAAAACGTACCAGCAGTAATCAGGAATCCATCTGGCCATCCAAGGCTAGTAATGACCTCTGAGGAGCACAGCACCTACTCAGTTAAAACCAGAGCTGCACAAAAACAACTTCTTCCCAAGTCAAGTCTGAATCTGGAGTCCTTCCTGCTAATTACAAGGGACAGCAGTTAGAAAATTTAGGCAGTAATCAAACAGAAAACGGAACTGGGATGTTTCTGGCCACTCCTCATCTCATCTAGGAGGCAACTTTTTCCACAATACGTTTCAGAACTAGAAACCTTTCTGGTGAGGATTAAAAGATGAGTACCTTAAATTCACTTTGTGCAAAGCAATGCAGAATGGCAACAGGTGATCTCAGACACGAGCAGTCAGACCTGAGAGCTTTGTAAAAACTGCCACAGACCAACAAAAGGCTGAACAAAAGCAGGCTCTCCTAGCATTTTTCTGCTGTTTATTGCATCATTTTGTATGCACACACACATCCTTATTTTTTCTGTCCTCCAATTTTTTTTTTAATGTAAAAAGTCACAGAATTTTTAGAAGTGAAAAGCAGCTCCTTTCAAAGACCAAACCTTCAGAGTCTTTTATACTGATTTCACTGTGTGCTGGCACAAGATTTATATAATTTAGGCAGTGCCCTGTATGTACAAAGGATTCCATCAGCTTTGAATGGAGTCCTAGATGCTGCAGTTGAAGAAAAATTCCTGTCTGTTGGTTTTGAGTGCTAAATTGCTCTGTCATAACAGTGAGATTGATTGATAGATAGATTTTTGCATGCAGATTCCTCTGCTCCACCAACTGAACTAAGGCCAAATTCAGCATCCAGTGCCCCCTTTTCTTCTGCCATCCATCTGAAAGGCCAAACTCGTTATTAAATCTGGTAGAAAAATCCTCCTGTCTGTGTGAAGAAGGCAGGGAGCTTTCAATATTCAACTCTTCATCCCAAAGCCCATTCTAAGGTCCTATCCAGGGAGTTAACTAATGCTCTTTTTCTTGCAGAATTGTCTTCATCAGACAATTCAACTCAAATGGCTGCATTCTGTTATCTGCTGTCATCTATTCTCATGTTTCAGTTTCTGAGGAGAAAAAAGAAAGTGGCCTTGGGAAGTTTGAGGCCATTCAGCCTGAGAATGCAGCAGACTAAACATTTTACCTTAAAATAGAGTTAAGTTTCTTGTTCTTGGTGTAAATGGTCCCAAGCCACTGTTACTTTTGCAATTAAAAAACCCAATATTGTTAGTTAATAAAACATCTACAGTCCAATCATATTCATACGCCCAAAATTTAATTTTTACCCCTCTATTACATAGTTCTTCTCCTTTTGTGCCTAACTCTCAAATGCATTGAGAGCAATCACATCCCTCCTGCCAGCAGACTCCAGCCAGCATTTTGTAGCTTTTCTGTGCAAGGACAAAGGTCACATATTCAAGAATTTCTCAGGAAAGAAACAAACATTTTTCATGGCTTAAACCTGGGTCTATTGCAGTACAAGCATGATTTAGAAAATAACACCTTACAAGCAAATAACTGTCAGGTGTCATGGATAAATTTACTCAAATATGTGGAAATCAGCCTGTTTCACACTTTCCAGTGCCCTCAGAGTAGAGATCCTTCAGCCTTTTGCTGCCTCTCCTCTCACAGCCCCAGCTCCTGCAGCCCCTTTTGGAGAAATAGTCTGTCCCTTGCTGGGAAGGGGTATATTCACTACATTTTTCTCCCACTCCCACAATGGCCACCCTAAATTTACAGCATTAAGTGTGGTTAATGGTGCAGAAGAGATTTCCTTTGCCAGCTCCTGCACAGTTTCAGCTCACAAACTGTGTCACTTCAGTGAATTCCATCCTTTTCATGTAGCTTCTCCTGAGGCAGAGCATTCCTCACATCTAGCAAGCATTCTGACTCCACTGCCCCTTCCATTATGAACATCCTGATATCAAAGTGCTCCTTCAGTTTTCTGGGGGTTGAGATGTTTCCTTATCACGTTAAGACCCCACTTCTCTCATGACTCTTTTTAGTTCTATGACTTTTAAATAGAAACGTTAAGGGTTAGATTATCATCTCTCGCAATAACAAAATCAGCCAATTTTGGGAGTCTAACAGATCTTTAAACTGGAAAGCATTCTACTAATAATCATTTCCCTGCATCTCCAGCTGCATCTACCCTTTCCCAATCTTCTTTTCCTAATTCCCTTCAGCTGGGCTGCAGTTAGCAACCCTGGTGCTAATATATTCCAGTGTCCCATTCTCCTATCAGCAATTTTCTTCCTATCATCCTTCAGGAATGGCAGACCTCACAGTGCTGCTGCCCAGTGAGACTGGATGCCCCAGCATCAGTGTTTCCTGGCACACCTGATGGCTGGTATCTGGTTTCTAGTTTTATTTTTGGTAGGTCTCAAAGCAATTTGCAAAGACCTCTTGTGTCCATTTCACAGACAGGGAAACTAAACAGCAAGAGCCAAGAGCAGCACACAAGACTCCCACCACTGCAAACACCAACCACTCAATACCAGATTTCAAAATCACTTGTAAATTATACTGTCACAAAACAATTTGCTAAACAAATGCCTGCATGTTTATTAATTTTTGACCACTCCTAAATACAAATATATGTGGATACCTATTTCCATATAAAGATTAAAAGCCTCTCTCCATCAATTGTGGCAAGCAGTGAGCTCTCCTTGGCCTGCAGGTGAATTATGACAGTGCAGCCTCCTTCGAGGCCAAACCCTATGAAGAATGCTATGTTGTTAACTTCTAAATGACATTATTATTCACCAGATAATTCATAAATACCAGGACATAGCTCCACTTAAGTGTGCTGGGTAATTTATCCTTAGAGAGCTGGTGGATTAAAAAAAAAACCACCTAAAATTTAGGGTTGAAATTTTATCAGGGTGAAATCCTATCAGGTTTTCTCCACAGGAGACAAAAGGGGAGAACTTTCCAGGACAGCATTATAATGCTTGATGGCTTTTCCATGCTTCCAAAGTTTTTCTCCAGGAAGACTTCCTCTGAACTCATTGGTGCAATCCTCATGCAGATCGTTGTATCTGGGGGAGATGATACAGAAGGAGAATAACAAAATAATCATCCTTTAAGGCATTAGCTTCACCCACTGTTTATACACAATTCTTTTTAAGTTACAGTGCCTTCCAAGTCCTGGACTTCAAGGGAGCCAAAACAATAGGAAAATGCAAATATGCACTTCTCATCCTGAAGTTCTGAAAGGCTCTAGGAAAACGCAAATATGCATTTCAGAATTTCAGGATGAGAAGTACCAAACTGGGTGCAGATGTTAACAATACCTGTACTGTGTCCTTAAAAAAAAAAAAAAATTATCATGCTTTTTCCCACAGAGAAATTTTAGTGTATTTGTTCTTATTCCAAGTTTTAAAGTCTGTTTCCCCCTCTGCCTAACCAGTGTTTATCTGAATAGTCCTCACTCAGAGGACTCCCTGCTCAGAGAATTCTTATTCATCAAAAAAAGAAACAATTACAATTGATTTCAGAAACACATCTTTCTAGAAAGTCAAAACTTGTATTATTGAAAAATGAGGTACTTTGATTCTGAAATGGAATGCTGATTTGAAATAATTTTTTTTTCAACATTTAGTTTTCTATTTTTAGGAAAATTGGAGGTCAACAGATTTCTTCATAAAAATGTTAAGCTGTGGTGGATTTTTTTTTTTTTTTTTAGTTTAAACCAATTTTATGTTAACATTTTGACAACCAAAACCTCTTAGTCTTCAGCAGTAAATACCACAAATGAAAATTTCAATTTACAGTAGAATAAAATCCCATCTAAAGAGTACAAAGTACACTCAGGAGAAATGTTTTTAGCTGTGGCTCAGCTCACATTTAAAAGAAGAGAATCACATTGGAATCATCAACAAGATTCAACTTTGGTGGGTTGGTAACCAACTGCAAAGCTGGTGCTATATGCAATAAAAAAAAACCCAACATTTTTTTGTCAAGAGCTGTAGAAGTGCACTGCCCTTGGAGGTTTTCTGTCGCTCCCATCCTCACATCCCTGCTCCATCAGGGCTCCTGCAGCATTCCCAGAGCTGCCTCCCAAAGCAAGAGCCAGGTTCACATGACCCCTCCACCGTGGTGGCACAGCCTGCTAGGTTTTTTTTTTTACCTCTCCACATGTGATCTATCACTACCAATTCTTTATTACACACTAGCCTACAGATTTTATAATTTCTACCTGCACCTACCAACGGAACACCAAGTTTGCATTTTCTGCCACGTACCTGTGTGCGACGGCCCAGAACCCCAGGGTGTTCACCATCATTATGGAGGCCAAGAAGAAGAAGAATCTCTCCAATTTACCTTCATGCAGCAAGTGTGGGAACCAGGAGCCTGGTGAAGCAGATGTTTGCAGCAGAATTAGTTTGCCTTGCAGCACGAGGCGTGGCTCGTGTGGAAGGCACCAGGAGAACTCGGTGTGAGACACAACCCCTACAGGTGCTCTGACCCCCCTGTAGCTATTTTCATTCTCACAGCATCCATGGAGGGGTTTTGAGCCTACTCTTGCTTTGCAACAGGCAGGAGAGATGTAGAGGAACTAAAGAGCTTCCCTAATAAACCTGAAGTGTCCTGGAAAACCCAGTCCTGCACAGCCACTGCTGTAATGACTGGACCATCTTCCACCTGCAACATCCTGTGCACACTAAATCCAAGCCAGCTGTGAAAGTTTTAGGATGAGCTAGAATTAAGGTGGGCTGTAGAAATCCTTACTTGAAATCTCTCATGCTTTTCATAGTCTCTTTTTTAATGAAAAGAATAAAAATTAAAACTGAAAATATGAGAAGCATTCACTCAGTGCCTTGGACAGTGCTCCATTGCCAAGACACCCCCTGACACTTTGCCTTTCTTTACAGCTGCCTTCACCCATAAGCCTGTAAGGTGTTCTTTTCTTTCATTCAGCGTTTATTTACACAAATCAGACCTTTTTCAGCTTTTGGAACAGTGTCTGGGCCATTTTGGCCCTCCTTTCACACCTACACACAGCCTCTGCACACAGAGACTTCCCTGCCCGTGCACTCCAGTTTGTGGCTGTATTGCTTTCAGTGTTGTCCACTGCAACCAGTCTGCAAACAAGCTCAGGTGGCAAATAACTGTGGAGATCAAAATGGTTAAAAGCAAAGCCAGCCCCAGTCAGTCTGCAATGGAGGGCAGTCAGTACCTGAAGTGCCATAATCAACTACAGCAAAACCATCAAATCAAGGTGGAAAAAAAAAGTTCCAGCAGAAACTGAAGTTACAGAATATCAGAGACCTGTACAGTGCTGTAATGACCATGTACATTGTTTGGGAATACAGGATATTTATTGCCTTGGAGGAAGGCAAATACTGTCTTCATTAGCAGTTAATGAAGAAATGCAGAGTGTGAAAGTGTTAGTGCTGAGAATGTGATGGCCACACTCTGCACAGCTCAGGGGAGTTCACATCTCAGAGCAGTTCCATTAACAGCTGGAACATGTCAGACATGAGCTTGTTTTTTTGTTGTTTAGTTCCCTCTAAAAATAATCCAATTGCTTTCATGCTCCAAGATCATTCTGTGATGCAAATCAGAGATTATTGGGAGATCTAGATTAAAGGCATGCCCCTGATCTGAACTACACCTGCATCAGTGTGCCCAAAGTCCCCTTTGCCCTGCATGAAAGCCTGGTATCAAATCCTGCCCCTCTAAACAGTGTGGCTATCCACCCCTTGGGTGAGCTCATGGGGAAAGGAGGGAAAGCAGCCCTCTCACCACAGCTATATTGCAAAAACCCGGTGGCCTTAGCAGATCTTTTGGCCACTAATGCCACTTTTGCACATTGATTGTCATCCTTAGATTGTTAATATTTTCTAATTAGAGACAAAGAGCAGTTCCACATCGCAGGAGAGACACCAGTCAAAGGATTACACCCTGCCAAACACACATTGATATATTTACATTTTTCTCTTCCCTTCACATCTTAGAGTTATAAACACATTTCTTTTCAGAGCTGTTGCCTTCAGTTCTCCAGGGACTGACAGAGAACAAGTGCCATCAGTTTCCCCAAGCTCCTGCACAGTTGTCTCCATGCCATGTTACCTTTTTGCTCATCACAGAGCAGCAGCAGCACACCTCTGCCTGCTCCCTCCCTTCTGCAGCGTTACCTCAGAGCCAGCTTTAAGAACCTGTCATCTAACACTGGAAGTTGACTGAGCTCCTAGGTGCTGTAACTTCATTTTAGGAGCTTATAAACTTTTATTGTCATCATTCACAATCAGGTGGTTTTTCATTTTGCATCCCCCAGGGGCCGATAGAAGGCAGAGACAGAGCATGTGGATGTGATGAAAGAGAAATCATGCATGGGGGTCTGCACTGCAGCTTGTCAAAGCAGAGTTCACACTGTCTGCTGGGTTATTCACCTTGGCTGGGCTAGCTACAGGAGCAGCAGGAGCTTCCTCATGGAATGGCATTGCCAGTGGGACCTGAACAGAAAACACATACTTAAAAATTTAATAAAAGCAATTTTGCAGCTTCTGAGTTTCAGATTTCCATTTCCATCATTCTCTGTCTTCTCACTGATACAGGCACCAGAGAAAAGCACTGAAACTGGGGCTGGTTGAGGGCAGGGCAGGACAGCATCCTGGCCAGCAGGTCTGGATTCCACTCCCACTTCACCATGGCCTGGCTCAGGGACCCTTGCTCTGTCTCCTCCCTGCTTCTCTTAGGAGTTGCCAGTGTTTAAACAATGAGGCCAGGATAATGACAGAGAGCCTTGGGGAAATACAAATGACCAACAGCACAGGCAGGGGCAAAATCAGGCAGGATATGGTGAGGCTGCAGCTGCCATAGAGCACACAACCTCGCTCTAGTCTCCTGCTCTGTCCACAGCAAGAGGTGGGATCAAGGCTTTCTTTTCCTCTCAGAGAGGGACAGCAAGGCTTGCCCTATTGGCTTGTCAGAGAGGGACAGCAAGGCTTGCTGTCCCTTCCTCTACAGAGGAACAAGGATGGCAGCAGTCCTAAGGATATCCAGACTATAATCCTTCCAGTACACATTTTCATCAGTGGATGCAGCAAAAATTAATATAACCCTTTCCGACTTACAGCCAAAAAAAAAAAAATTACTTCTCTTTTTTTCTTTCATTGCTTTTCCTTTTAATATTTTTTTCTCCCCATGAAATAGGGGATAAACTTGGACTACATTTACTTCTACTTACTTTAAAGAGAATCCTCTCCTCTGCTTGCAGGAAGTCTTGAGAGAAGAGTCATCAGTGCTAGAACTTCACCCACCAAAACTCCCTTTAGATGCTCTCACCCCTGACCCCACTAACACCTCCCACAAGCCCCCTTTGGGGCTCATACTCAGGATTTTACTCTCAGCCATGAACATCAGGGACTCCCTGAGCCAGTTTTTTGGTTTTGCTGGAATTAGGCACCCTGGGCACCGCTGTGATTGAAGAGTCCAGCACTTCCCCACCCTTGCCTCAGCATGCAACATGCTAACATTCCACTTTTCCCCAAAAGATCCTGCCTTTGGGCTCTGTGCATCTTCCTTTCTGTGGAGACTGCCAGCAGAAGTGGCAATTACAAGGTTGGTTTGTCACACAGATAATTGCTCGCTGGGAATTAACTTTCTGCAACAAGCTCCTGACTTCCATTTTTAGTCCAACAATAGAAATGCTTAGTGGCATGAATCACCACAAAGAAACAGAAGTTTCCTTTAGGTGCATTATTTTAAATACACCTTCTCTACTGGTTAGAGGTGAATTGGTTATGTATTGTATGGCAAATTTAGAGCAAGTTAGAAAATGAAGCCTAGGCAGAGTCTGCTCCTCAAGTCTGCTCTACAATCATGGAAATAAAGCACCTGGTAAACTGTCACTGACATTCTGGAGTCCTTTTGTATCAATTTTGCACCAAAAATCACTCAGGCCAAGAAGAAGGAATAATTCACAATGCCAAGAGGAAACAATTGATCTTACCAAAACAGGCAGAGGTGGAGGTGAAGCAGAGATTGGGGCATGGGCAAAAACTTTCCTGGGCTGTTTCTGGGGGGTGACTGACAGCAAGGAGCTGCTGGCAACAGCAACCATTGAACAGAACCTGAAAATGGCCAGTCTTTGACAAATATTAGCACACACAACACATCTGCTGCTCTGGTGGCACCCTCAGAGAGCCCAAGGGAAAGTTGCACAGGGAGGCATCCAGGATTTTTGGCTGATTTTTTGCACTATCCTATTTTATTATGGGGAAAAGCTTGAAGAAAAAAACAAGACAGTCACATACCAGAAGTTACTCTATCCTGTACCATTCCTGCATTTTTTGCAGCTATCCTTCAACCTATGCTACCATTATAGAAAAAAATTAATTCATATTTAAAAAAAAAGGTTTGTATTGCCTTCCTTCATTTCATGAACTTAGTGGGCATATCTTTCATGTTTTATCATATCCAAATTAAAGTTTCACTCTGCCTCTAATCCCTATTAGCTAAGTAGGCACCAGTGGCCACCACCATCTGGACTGCAAGAAATATCCTTTAGCTTTATCATCTTTGGTATTTAGAATCACACAAGTCAAAAATGATAAAAAGAACCAAAAAACCCAAACCCAAACCCCCCAGTGATTCTCTAAATACAAGCAGGAAAACTGTGTCTGGGACAGTTTCCTTCCTCTGACCTTTTTTTTTTATTTTTATTTCTTTCTTACATATTTATATTAATATTTTTAGAGAAATGTATTCTGAAATGATTGGCATAAGAGGACAGGTTTTGTCTTGCATCTTCTTCCGTTAAAATGTTAGGAGAGGTAAGAGATCCAAAAGAAAGCAGTTTCCCAGCTTGTACTGAAAATATCACTGTCACCCATCATCTGTTTGCACTCGTCAGATTTCTTAAAAAAAGCCTTATTTTATCATATTCACACCATCCTCCATAGATGCGTTAAAAATGATTAATGCAGCTTTGACTGTGACTGATATCTGATCAACTCTGCCAATAAAAACCCAAATAAAATTCTAAACTAGTGGCATAAGATAGGATATAAAAATGTTTCAATTTTGTCAACACCCTCTGTGCTCCAACACTTCAAAATACACACAGTGGAGGATCTACTTTGCTGCAGGAACATGGAAAAACATGGTCTCAGTGCTTAGAGATGGGAGAACCAGAAATAGCCTTGGCTCAGGTTTTAGTGAAACAAGAATCATGGGACAAGACAAAAGCACTCACAGCCCAGGAGTCACTCAGTAAGCCTTGTTAAATCTTACAGAACCATTGCATCAACACTACCCTGTCTTGCAGCAAGAGAGAAAGAACTTGCTCTTCCAGTAGAAATAAATTAGTAAATTAGCTGAGCCTTTTTTTTTTTTAGGAAGAAAATAAAGAGTTCTGGTTGGTTTGCTTTACTCCCAGTTTCATAAATTGTCCAGATACTGAATATTTACAAGCTCTTTAAACAGATCTGGAAAAAAAAAAGAGTAAAAAAAAATCTTAATTTATGTCATTGGACTGTAATTTGACTTGAGAGGCCACAAATTTGTTCCTACAGCAGTCATCTTTAGTGGGTTCATTAGGCAACCACGAGGTTTTAATAAATTTAAAAAAAAATTTTGCTGATTGTAATGAGCACCAGAGTCCTCTGTAAGAAGCTGTCCACTGTAAAAATTGTGTGTATAACATTTCCTACCGAACTAGGAGAAAACCAAAAGGGAGCCTAAAATGCATTTTTTGTTTTGCTATATTCTATCCCCACCTCCAAAAGTCTGATCCTAAACCTACTCTGATTTAGGAGTCAGCAGGACAACAGCCTGGGATGAGCAGAGGAACGTTAGAACACAAACGAATTTACAGGAACATCAGCATCATTTGCAAGCTGTGAACTGTGTGGTAATTTGGAATTATTAATCTTATCCAAGCAAGGAACACTGAGAAAGAGATACCCAGTGAGATCCTAATTATTTTTAAAAATAAAAAGTGAGAGCCCAGTAATATGTTGTTTACATATTAATAGGGCAAGTCATCTCTAACACCCTCCTAACTAGAGCAACAGAGCAATCACTAAGCATTTTTCACTTTATTTTCCCCTAAAGCTTTTCAAGTTTTGCAGAGGACTTGTCCTGCTTAGCAGCAGTCATTCCTATTGCAGCATCTGAATACAGAATGTCACTGATTCCCTTGGAAATTCCAGAGTGACTTTTGCTCAGGATAACGGTGCAGTCAATTCCGCTTACAGGAACAGCAGGTCTGACAAAGTTAAACAAAGACAGCTTTGGAAAAAGAAAAAAAAAAAAGAAAAGAAAAGCTAAAGTTGAGAAGTTTGCCACCCAACTTCCTAAGAGTGAGGAATATTTTAGCCAGGAAACTTTTCAGTTTGCTAAAGAATGCTGAGCAAAAGGGGTTTGAATGTGGTAAGTGCAGCCTGTGGAGAATTTAGAGCTCAGCCTTCTTGGTCTCAGCCAGGATACAAACTCACAACCTCTGTTAAAACAGTATTTCTGGCAAGAAAAGAACTTTCTGTGAATCAATTACATGATTTCATAAAGACTTACAAAAAAGGATTAACCACCTTGATAGAAAACCAGGCAAAAATCTACTGAATTGCAAATCAAATGCAAAAATTGGTTTCCTCTATCACAGAGTACAGAAATACTCATAAAGAAATTAATTACATAACAGTGACACAACATAGGCAAAATATTTTGGTGCTGACATTATGCTTGATTATTTTGCAATTATTTAATTATTTCCAAAATCAAACTGCAGTAAAATGTCAGTTCTACTAAATATTTCAGTCTCATAAAAATTAACAGTTTCCATACTTTGGAGGGGGAGAGAAAAAGCATCAGCAACACAGTCTGTCTTAAACTGTTTGTTTAATTTACCCCATATTCCACTGAACTTACAGTAATTAAAAACAACCTTTTTCACCGGGGGATAGTCAAGAAGCTCAGTTCTCCACACTGGCTGGCTTGGAGCTTAACAGTTCTTTGCCCGATTTGTAAACATTCCTGTTTTTTACCCATCTCCAGGTGATGTTTTATACCTTCTAATAAAATTTTAATTGAATTTTTAACTTAAAAACAGGACTGTGTGTCACAGCATCGTTTGTTTGCTCAGATCTTGCGAGTAGTAATAAAAACTTCTTGTCACACTTTCAAAACACCCACTTCTGCTTGATTTTAAATTACATGATTCCTTACATAGGAGAGAGAAGCAGCCAAAACTTTAACCCCAAACAGTTACAAAATCCTGCACCAATTGCAGCAGTGTCATGCATTAGGGCCAGCAGTTGTGGTCTCTAAAGAGCAGTTCTCTGCAACTGCTCCACCAGAGCTTGTCAATGAAACTCAGAAATATTCCTCCAGCAAGTGGGACTATTTCAAATCTGTGAACAAACTTGGGATGCCTGTCCCTCGGTCAAGAACTCAAGTGCTTTACTTGTTCAATTTACTTGTGAAAAAAGTCTTTTCTGCATTGAACAAAGATTCAGCAGCAAAGGAAAAATGACTTTAAGACATTCCTGGCTTAGCTTAAAAGTCAGCAACCCAGGAACAGCTGCAGTTCAGAGCTTCCACCAAATGCACCTCAGCAGGCTGGACCTGCAGAACTCCTTTTGAAACAGGAAGATTTCTGGGAATTGCAGCATTCATCTGCAAAAGGGCAAGGCTGCAGTGAGACAGCACTGTCACAGAATCTGGCTGTTCCAACAGCTGGGCAAAGGCAGAGGAACCAGGGGCTCCAGCAGCGTGAGCTCCCCAGAGAGCTTTGAAACCCTCAGCCCTGAAACCTCAATCCTGTCCCACACTGGGACAGACAGGAAGGAATGTTCCCCATTCTTTAAAGCTCAGATCTTGCTCTCGAGGCCAGAGGCTTCCATGTCAGTGTGAATAACACGAATGTAGTTCTTCATGAACACAAAAAGGTGCTTCCTAGCCAATTTATTTTCAGTCTCCCAGAACAGAAGTACAGAGGACTTCCTGCAAGATGCCATCCTCTAATTACTCCGACTATCAAAACTAAGATGACTCATTAAAATTGGATGAATACAGCTGGAAGGCTATTTCCTATCTTAATTCCATCTTAATTGTGAGAGCAAATCAATAAAACTTTGGCATCCCTTTTAATTCTGCTGCCTGATTCTCCAAATCAATAATATTAGAAAACTGCTCAGGAGCACCCATCACGAGCATACTCTTACCTTGAGTGCCTGCGTGGGCTGTCTGCACAAAGAGAGCTCCCACAAAACAGCCAGCTCCATTAAAGAGAGCTAAAAAATGCATGGAAATCCCTCTCATTCTTTCGGGCACAAGCCAGAATGAAAGTAAGGAACCTTAGGAAGGAAGCAGATACAGTTACAAGTTAAAAAAAAAAGAAAAAAAAAACAAAACAAGAGTTAAATTATGGCAGAACATAGATAACACAGAAAAATTTCAAAGCATCTCCATTAGTGAATTTCCATATTTTATGCAGAGAATGTACTTGCTGCAGAGGGGCAATCAGATGTACCCTAGAACATGTTAATATGTACCCTGCAACAAAGCATTATCCAAACTGCTTAAATGAATATCTGTAATAAACTACCCCCACACAGCTATCCATATTCCACAAGTACAGAAAGATCTTTCACCCAGACGTTTGCTTGCACCTTTTAAAGCCTCAGGCATGAGCAAGAGAGCCTCAGCCAGTGAGCACGAAGACAATGCTGTGATATTTAACTGCAGAACAGCAGGACCTTCTATCTCAGAGCCAGTGCAGCACAGCCACTAGTAAATATTCCCAAAATCTAGAGCTCTGCCTTAATTTGGACAGTTAGCTGGCTTTACCTTAAGGCTGCACAATGCTCCTGTTCCCTGGAGTGCAACCCCCAGGCTCACTGGCTCATTTTTAAGACCTCATTCCTCACTTTCTTGCCAGAAGGTTAAACCAGAAGCAGCAACAGCTTTGGTAGAGAGGGGAAGCTGCAGCATGCTGCTGTAGCATGGATGGCTATAAATAATCCCACCAGCTGTAATTTGGCTGTAACAGCAAGACTTTATGATAGCTGTTCTTTTTGTGCAATTTTCACTGATCACCAAAAACTTTTCTTTCCTAATTTCACTCCTTGAGTTCTCCTCCGCACTTTTTCTCCCAACCCCGGAGTGCCCCCACCTGCTTTATTTGTTGAATTAGAATGAGCTCCAGCTTGAAAAACTTGCCAGCAGAGGATCCTATTTGGATCCTGAGTTGCCTGAAGCACCTCTGAATACAAATGAAACTTTGCAATCACCATCTTTCACCATTTTTAATTCGGATGTCCAAATGAGAGCTTTGAAAACATATGAAAGAAAAAAAAATACCACGGACAGTGTTTTCTTCCTCACTCACAACAGGAACCAGAAGCCTGAGGGCAAGAGAAAGCAGGTGAGCCTGGGTCACCATCTGTAGATGCAACAGCCTGAAGCATTGTACAGCTAACTTGAGACACTAAAAGGCTTAGAAGTTTCTGTTTGTTCCTCCCTTCTAAAAGCAGGGGTGCAAAACATGCATCTTGGTCAAATTCAGCCTGGGCAATTGCATCCTACTTACCTAAATTACCCCTGCTGTTTCAATAGCCTGCTCCACTCCTCCCTTTCCCCACGGTGCTGCTGGGAACTGTTAAACAGCTGCTGCATTTCCCCCTGGAGACTATTGCAATTTATTGGTGGGCAAAGCAATATATCCCAAATATATCCTCTAACTAACAGAGCTGTAGCTTCCTGGTTTAAACCAAGCTGGGGTTACAAATTCAGCCTGCCAAAGGCTACTGAGAATTCTGTAGCACTGTTGAGGAGAGCAATACCACTGTTGGATTTTGTTTTTAAGACTTCCTTAGTGGCAGATTTTATTCTAAGAGTTGCTCGTGCCACCTGAAGCAGACACTTATTCAAAACACCTATCAACAAGATAATGAAATAGATGGTATAAACACAGTTCTAAGTGTCAGGGACTGAATTATAGAATAGCTTGGGTTGGGAGGGGCTTTAAAGGTTCTCCAGCTCCAGCCCCACTGCTATGGGCAATGACACCTTCCACCAAACAAGGCTACTGAGAGCCCAGCCTGGCCTTGAGCACTGCCAGGGGTGGGAGAGCCTCAGCACCCTCCCAGTAAAGAGTTTCCTCCTGGCAGCTAATCCAAACCTACTCTCAGTCTGAAGCTGTTCCCCTTTGTCCTGTCACTACATGCCCTTGTAAATAATTCCTCTCTCTCTTGTAGGCTCTTGTCAAGTACTGAAATGACACAATGAAGTCACCTTGAAGCCTTCTCTTTTCCAGGCTGAACAGCCTCACTAAGAGGGGTCCTAATGAAGATAAAGAGTTCAATGTGCCAAAGCTAACATCTCTAAGCAAGCCCTTCAGAAATGAGGTATCTCCTTTCTTCTGCTCGAGAGTGTGACCACTTCCCTCTTCAGCTTGGATCATGTACTTTCAGGTCCAGTAAATTATTATAATAACTGAATCTGACCTTCTGCATAAGAAAGGCAGTAAAGTGTCAGGAAAGGTGAGAGCTCTGTAAGGGCCTAGGCTGCCACTGCCACGCACGGAGATTCACCGAAAGGTTCCTGAACAGCAGCTCAGCTCAGACTGAGGGGGAAAGCCAGAGCTCAGCTCAGACTGAGGGGGAAAGCCAGAGCTCAGCTCAGAAGCCTGGAAGCAGAGGCTGAGGGCTGCTGGGGAGGATTCAGGGCACCTCAGGCAGTGCAAGACCTGGGGGAGTACCAGGCTCCTCTCCAGCAGCAGCTGGAAGCCCCAGCCTGCAGAGCTGGCTTGCCCTGCCGTGACAAACAGGGCCAGGCACCAATTTGTGCAGTGAATGGAGGTCTTCTTCCCCATCAGCTACAGCAATATTCTAGTTTAGGCACCTCCCTTTAGCTTTTCATCTGCAACTCTTTAGGCTTAGTCCCATTTAGCTGGGTTCTTAAGTCACGCCTCTCACTGCAGCTCTAAGCACGACGTTTAATCCCTACTTAAATGAGGAGGGACAGCTTTTCTTCCTAAGAAATTATAACCACAATCCTTTAAAAAAAGGTCTTAAAAAAAAAAAAAAAAGGAAGAAAAGCCCTAAGATGGAGTTTTATTTCTTTTCTAAAGGCTAAAGTAATCTCCCGGTCACTGTACTCCAGTTGTGCACCAGTGTGCTAGATTAAAAGGCCTTATTCTACCAGCAATATTCTCCTGCTTTTGCATGAGAAGACTGTAAGCAAGTCACCTCCTAACCTTTTCTTTTTGTTAAGCTAAACAGAGAAGGTCACAGTTTTCTGTTACACTTAGCCTGTAACCTAGAAACCAAATTACCTGCCTAGAAACCTGTCTCAGTTAAGTACTTGAGAGCTATCAGATGAAGAGGCATTATGAAAGTGCTAAGTATTTAAAACTAGGGAAAATTACCTTTTTAATGACAGCCTGTGACCCACAGTTCTCAGTAGTCTCAGAGTGTAAGAATGAAGCTGAGACACTGAAGTTATTTCCTGCTCTGAAATAAAAACCTGAACATTTCTGGGGTTGTACTGAAACAAGAGACACTCAGCCCAGAGAATTAAATGCCTGCAGAGATCAGCCAGTCAGTTACTTTACCTGTGTCTCTAAGTGAATGTTGCTTAGATTATTTTTATAATACCATTTTTTTAAAAAGCTCTGCAAGGTAAAACACTGGTAAGCACTCTGCATGCTCCTCAGAAGAAAATAAGCCTCAAAAATGTCAGTGTAGACACAGAAAAGTAAATTATGGAAAGCAGAAAAGGTTCAGACTCACAATCAAGAGTGTGACTACATAATGTGTGGATGGCAGGCACAAGCTGAGCTCTGAAAAACAGGAGTGTTTATCTCTGGCTCCATGTCACAAGCTAAGACATGATGGTCTGGGGAGGCATGTTCTCATGACTCCTGACGGGAGCACTAACAAAAACCTTGCAGCTGCCTACACCCTTCTCCAGGTTAGCCTGTCCCTTTTACCTGCCCACATATGCTCTGTGCCAGTGAAAAACATGTAATAATTCCATGAGCTGGGCCCAAAAACCAAAATTGCTTCCCCTTGCTCTGACTGTGGCCTTTAAGGTGGCCCCAGAGCATAAGCACAGCTCAGCTCTCACATGTGTTTTTATTGCATCTCAATAAAATCACCACAGGGGAGTTCAGAAAGGGCCTCAGGAGCTCATCCAGTGCAGCCCCTGCCTGAAGCAGGTTCAGCTTCAAGACCAAAGAGGGGACTGAGTCCCCAGGGACCTGACTGGGCTCTGCTCCCTTCCCCTTGATCTGGAACACAGCTCGTCCTGACTTACAGCCAGCGAGACAAATTATGCTTCTCTGAAGCAGGTAAAGCACAGATCTGCTCATTAAGCCCGTGGAAGAGAGCCAGGGATAAAGTATCAGATGACAGCAATTATTTTTAGGAAGCTGATATAACTCAGAATCAGGACACCCTTCCTTTAGCCTGTTTGAATTTACTTACAGGAGGGAGTTACCAAGGCTTCAGCCACTCCAAGCAGGACGTACTGAGGAGCCAAGTGGAAGCAGGGCATGGAGGAGACCAGGAGAAGCTCCTCGGAGAGAGTCTGCTCCACCTGAGGGAAGCGCTTTCGGTGGATTTCGGAGAAGCCAGCAGCCGCCACGGAAAGGGCAGCAGATAAGTGACCTGTAACTGGGTGGGGAGCACAGAGCAGTCACCAAGGCCACACTTACAGGACCATCCTGTGTTTAGAGAGCAGCAAACTCCTAAGAAATGCAAAAGAAGCTTCCTACCCCCACCCCAAATCATTTTTTCTGGACACCTCAAGACGAATAATTTGAACTATTTGAACTATTGGCCATTTGTTTTCTCCTGATTTCTGAATAAATCCGCCTCATAGTTAAGTTAACCAACAAGAATTTATCAAACCTAATGGTGAGACAATAAGGTTCAGCATAATAAAGCAGAAGCAGATGCTACTTCTGCAATGCTCATGCTTTGCTGGCACACTGACTCTGTCCTGTTCCAGCTTCCTGCTGCCAGCCCAGAAAGTCCCAAGTGTGTTTCACCTCCCTATCAGTCACAGAATAGATGAAATACAGTCTGTATATCTAGTTTTGTGAATGAATCTATTCCATGGGTTCTGGGCTAAAGTTCACAGAAGACCTTTAGAAGTTTTAGTAGTTTTAGTGTTTGCTCTGTATAAATGGCAAAAGGACACCAGCTCAGCACAGACACAGTTTCAGAGCTCAGAATAAACGAGAGAGGAAAAACTTTTCTGAAGATCAAAGTCACAAAGAAGAACTTCTTACTTCTTTTTTTGAAGATTGGGGGAGAAAAGGAAGGAGAAAAAGAAGAGGCAAATGTCCTTCCAGATAATGCAAGAGAAAGGGTAGGAACAAAACCAATAGGCAGCAGGAAATTCTTCCAAAACTCAGATGTATTATAACTACCTCACACTTCACCCATTGCATAGAGGATACTATTAAAATACATTATTTTGTATTTCTTGATCTTGGCAGTATGAAATGGTTGTATCCTCTCAGAAAAGCAAAACACAAAGAAAGCAAGGTTCCCAAGTTTCTAAACCTGAGTTATCTATACTTCTCGTGGTTTGAACTCCCATTGATTTTGACTAAATATCTGCTTTGCCAGCATTTTTAAACTATAATATGAGGAGAATTTGGTTGCTTTTGACAGTTTTGGCTCAAATGCTTAGACTGTGTTTTTCTTACCAAGCCTTCATGACTGGCAATTGCTACACTGATTAGATTGGACACCAACAGCTTTTTGTTTCATATTATATTTATAACATATATACACTTTGTCTTCTTCAGTGTCACTGTTTTTCAGCAGAGATTTAAAAAAAAAAAAAAAAAAAAAAATCAAACAGCTAAGTGGCCTTAGCCTGGCTGTGTTTTTGCAGGCCTCTGTGTTTCTTCCTCAGCACCAGACTCTGTCACCCTTCTTCCAGCACACTTTTCCTGTATGTTCAGGGCTTTAAATATCCTACCCCCGCTGCCTAACCTGAGCCTTGGAAGCTGTTTAGGCTCCTCTAGTGCTCAATGAGAATATCAATGAATTATTGCTTGAAAATTGACAACAGGAGGGAATTCAACAGCGTTTTCTGGCCAATGCAACTTACCAAAGCCAGGTATGAAGCCCTCAAGGAACTTCTTGCAGTCATCCAAAGCAAGAGTTCTAGTGAAAAATGATGTTGGTACTGAAGAAACCTCTGGCAGTTCAGTAGTCCTAACAGCGCAACAAACTTGAAGCATTTTCCTTTGCTGAAAGCCAATACATTTCAGAAAAAGGAACCTCGGGGTGCCCAAAAATTTTGGCTTTTTTTTCCAAGACTTTTTGTGGCAAAGGAAGAAACCAAGAGCCTTGGAGATACATTTTTCATCTTTACTCTTCTCCCTTCAGTCCTCTTTAAAATGAAAGGCTTGGAATGACTGTCTGAGGCTTTGGTTTTACAGGTTCTCCTACTTGGCTTTAGTAATATTTAGGGGTGATTCTGGGACAAGGTTCTTTATATTGTCTAGAGACTAAGGTTGTATTGGACCTTTATGAACAAACCAACTACAGAGAGAGCAACAGATTACAGTTTTTATGTAGACCCTTAACACAGAGCAACCAGGTATTTCAGTTGTCTATGTGGTTCACCCTTGAAAACTGCTATTCTTAACACGCTGAAAATTTCCAGAAAACTATTTTAATTTCTTCTTCTTACAAGAGTTGAATTAAAATATAGTTATAGGCTGGCTTAACACCAACTGCCTATTTATACTTCCAATTTTGTGGCTGAAAATAATTGAGAACCTAATTAACTGTTGGCAAAAATATTGGCACTTAGAGGTCTACCATACTTGCAAGTGCAGTCATATACTTGGATATCTAAAGCCATTGCCTGTACTCACAGGTATTTTTATGCCTCAGGTAGTTTATCACCCCTAACAGGAGGCTATTTTGATAAATGAACCTATTAAGAACAAACCACTGCATATATTCTACTGCTGTTCAACATAACAGGATAGAACATTAATACTAACTTGAAATTTCCACGGTTTAAAGGAAAATGATTATCTGAGTGTGCTTTTTGTGCTTTAATGCAGATGTTATTTTAAAAACTAGGCTAATTGCAACCTGCTGTGTTATATGCTTCTGGTTTGTATAAAACTTAATAACACTCTTAATTAGGCTAATTTAGTCAGATTAATACCTCTGTGTGTGTCAGTACTCACTGTGCTGCCTGCCATGGGGCACTGAATTAATAGCAGCACACTGAGAAAATAGCGGTTTATAAATATTTTCATCTGAGGTTTGCAATGCAGACTGGAAGACAAAAAAATGGAGGAAGTTTAATGAGAGTATCTATGAAAGGGAAGAGTTTTAAGTGAATACAGACTGGAAGCTGCTTCACTGCTGGTACTACATGCAGCTGACATCTGAAGAGTTTTGCAGCAGATCCCAGTACGTAAGAGGTTTGGGGGCAATTAAAAAACAAATAAATAAAAGAAATCACATCAGTGTCAAGAGAAGGTAGCCCAACTACTATTAAAGTTACCATTGCTTCTAGGCTATGAATTTCTCTGGAATGAGTGTCAATCTACAAGAGGGGAGACTTCCTTTTACCACTTCTGTGAGAAAGAGGTAACACCTCACCTTTGGAGATCCCTTCTCGCTGTGACTGGGGGTACAACAAGGATTTTAATCACAAAAATGCTAAACACTTGAACATTTGCCTCAGATTAGACATTCTAATGAAAACTAATTCTAATGAAAATAGTGCTGGGGAAGAAGTAACCTCCACCTGTGAAATATTCAGCCTGTTCAATGGGAACAGCAGCCAGTGATGCACACCCATTTGCTCTGCAGAGTATTCTGCACGTTTTCTTTTGCTCATCCATTCTAGAACAAAGCCTATTGCACATACAGAGTTAGCCTAGATACTTTTATTTCATTTATGATGCAGAGTCTGGAAGAAACTGTTCTAATTGGTAATACAATTTCCCTCTTATGAGCTGCAGTCCTAACAATAATGCACTTACAGCATCAACAACACAGAAAAACAAAGCCTTGATTCCTAACTGAGTTACCTGAATCCAAACTCATTGTTTTGGGCAACACATTTCTCCAGCATCACAAAGCAACTAACTGAAGGGCTTCTTAATTTCTAAAAAAGACTTTGATTGTAAATTAACTTTCCAAAAGCTAATGGATAAAGAAACATATAGAAGATAACCAAGTCAAAGTAATTCTCAGGCATAAACAGTTAATATTGCTTCTCTCCAATACCAATTCCATAGGATGATCCCTAGTTATTTTTGACTGTGCCTCAAAATGTTTATTTTTTAGAGGAGTCTGTCCTACACAAAACCTATACTTTTTCCTTACTATCTACTAAGTGTTTTCAGGACTGTTTTTATTCAGTAACTCCTTTGAAAGATATTTACTTCTGAGCAGCATCCCAAAACAAATCCATGTTAACATTTATAGTCAGATATAATTGTCTAGGATCATCCATCACGCTGAAATTTCTCTTTCAAAAAACAGAAAACATATTAAAGCTGTATAAACACGTGCATTTTTTACATACCAATGTAAATTGTTGGAGAATGTCCAGTGTCCTTGGAGCTGAAGAGCCAGGAGTTAATGCACTCCAAAATAGGAACCAGAATCAGTAGGGGCACGATGCTTATCACGTTCATTGCTGCAACTGGCAGGACAAATCCACTGAAGTGCAAGTTGGAATTCATGGTTTGGAGATAATATCCTGAAGGAATCTGTATTGAAGGATAAAACCACAATCCATGGGTAAGATTTTCACTATATTTGGAAACCTCTCCAAGTTTTTCCTTCTGAAGAAGTCACATTAAACCAAATACCTGCTGGCAAAAAAGGAATGAGCATTCATGAAGAAAGCCTTTCAGATAATGACAAGATTGTTCTCTGCCAGAACATAACATTTCCCTTTTATAAGGTTTTCTCCTACATTTAACAAATTAAGCAACAGTTTAAAAGTTTATTTGATCATCCCTAATTAGAGCCATCAGCCAATATACTAAATAATTCCACCAAAAACTTCAATCACTTCACCCAGACCAGAATCTTGAAATAGCAAAATGCAGAGTGATTTGACTTTAGGATTGCAAGGCACAGAATGATTTTGGACTTATGATTGTGTGCTCAAGCACTTTAAAAGCTACAGGGAATGAAGATTTGGGTACAGCCTTAGAACCAGCTGAGTGCAACTCACAGTCAGGACACCTATAGAGGATTTCCTTCTACCTGGGGGAACTGAAAACCAAAGCAAAAACAAGCAGATGAGGAACCTCCCAGTGGCAGTCAACAGGGTACACAATTGAGTGTATTTGTAAGACTCTCTCACTACAAAGGCAAATAATTCCTCCTGCTTGTGTGAGGCTATACAGAAGAGCTGTTGAGTTTATAAAAAAGTGTAAAATCAAAATCCTGATGGCTTCTACCGACAGATTTACAGATTTTTTTCAGTGGAGTTTTTTGTTTGGGATTTTTTTTTGAGGAAGCTTGATTAACTAATTTCATGTGCAGCAGGGAGCCATAATTCACTGTATTTTACAGACTGGGAAAATCCAACTTGAGCAATTCCCAGAGTACAGTCATGACAGAACTCAACCTAGAACTGGTTTCTTTGCCCTGTCTCTGTTTTTACTGAGCTCTGGATTCCTGCAGCATCCTGCACACTCTTCAATATGATCAGTGATTTCCAGCCCAGGTAGAATATTGCTGCTTTATAGCTGTCCAAAAACCAATGTATCAGTGTGCTAACAGAGCTCATGTAGGGTTTCTCACTCATGGTTAAAGCCAACCCCACCCACTCTGAGTCCGTTCAATGCTCAAGAATTCCTCAAATACCAGCTCTTAAAAACATTTTTCACCTACATTCCACCTCCAAAAGGAAATATAAATTGTAAAATTGAAAATAAATAGTAACAGAACTATGTATGCTTAGAACTGAATCAAATTCTGTTGGTTCCTTTTTTCCAATGCCTATTGCAAATAAGAATTGACTTCTTAATAGATATTAAAATATCATCAACATGAGTCACAGGCACTGAAAGCTGTTAACTTAATTATATAAGAAAATACTATTAATCTTTACAAAAAAGATACTGATCTCTATCTCTGAGTTTGAGAAAGAGCCTTAAACTTCTTGGAAATTCTGCCAAAGGATTAACTTCTTTCAGCAGTGGAAAGACAGCTGTATTTTCTAGATAAATACTTTATAATCAGCTTGATAAATGATAATATCTCTTTAATTTTCATGTGGTCACTAATGCATAACCTTGGTCATGTATATGTGTTTGTTGGCTTTGAATTTTTTTTTTTTTTTAATGTTTGCTTGGGATTTTTTGTGCATTTGGGGGGAAGGGAGGAATTGGGGAGGGAAGAGGAGAAAGAATGAGGCAGATGGATGGAACATGGAATGATAGCATGAGGAAGTGTCAGTGAAGCAGCATAGGCCACGTATTTGTAAGACTTTCCTTAAGCAGCATTTTAACACCAACGAGTACAAATGAATTTCTGAGCCAGCTCATGAACTCGTCATTCCAGCTCCGGGGTCATCCAGACAGAAAGGAATCTGAAGGGATTGTGTCAGCTTAAGGAGCTTCTGGACCCATTTACATTTATATCCCACACCCCTGCTCAGGACAGCCTGACAGGGGCTGTGAAGGGATGGAAACACACCCACCACCACTGTAGCTACAGCAGCCACACAAGCCTCTCAAAGCAGGAGGAGAAATATGCAACCAAAACAGCAAATAAAGATTTGCTACCCCCCCACAAAAGTGAGGGAACACTTAGGAAATTGGAAAACTGCATTTTTCAAGAACACAGCACCCGAGTCTGTGTTGGTAATTGTGACACGGCATCACGAGAACAGGACTCTCACATGAAATGGGTCAGCCAGTAAAAAGGTTGCAAGAAAGCAGCAGCAAGCACTCACACAAGCTTCTTAATGAGTCCTGACCAAGTCAATTGTCATTATTTGAGCAGATCAGAGGCCCCAGCAAGGTATATTCTTAGGCAATCAGAGCTTCTTTGCAAGGCTGCTCAGCTGGCAAAGCAACAGTTGGAAAAAGTACACCTGGAGAGATGTGCTAAACACGTGTCAGAGCCTATTCCAAGATTTTTTGTTTAAAAGCTGTGTACCCACCTGCATAATGCACGTCCTGTAGAGGATCTGGAAAGTGAACAAGGGGAAGAGTCTGGCCAGTGACTTTGTACCCTCCACCTGAGTCTCACTGTAGTGACCCCCGTGGTTTTCCTTGGCGTGGTCCAGCCAGCTGGCCAGGGCTGTGCCGAGGTAGCGGTAGCGCACACAGCACGCTTTCAGGGCACTAAAAATCACCCCAAAAGTCGTCAGCAGGGAGCTGTCTGCAAGCAATCAGAGATGTTAGGCATTGGTATGTTTTTGCCTGCTGTCAAGATAAACATCAGCCAAGACAAAACACTTTGGGAAGTAAAGTACAAGCTGGTATATTCATCTTTATGATTTTTTAGGGAGGGGAAAGGTAATAACTCTGGATTCGTTTTAAAAATTTCTCTTTTGAACCCAGTTGGTTCACAACCCAATTGTTACAGAAGCAATCCTGTCCAACAGACATGGAGAAGAGTTCCTTTTATTACCAGTTATTTGTGTGTTTCTCTGGTTGAGCAGGTAAAAAAAAAACAAAGGAAATTAATACTTTCTTTCCATTTATTGAATGTCTATTGAATGCCTGCTGAAGTCTGATAGCAAGGGAAGGGCAGTAGTGAAGTGAGAAGGAAAAGGAGTTTAAAAAACAGTTGAACACTTAAGAGAATTTTCATGGATGAATTTCAAGGCCAGAATGATCATCTCAGGTCTTCCAAGTAGCATGCAGGACAAAAGAGGAGTTTCCAGTCTAGTACTTGGCATATTAAAACATATTAGAACTTATTGACTGGTTACTGGGTTCAGGAATCGCCAACTTGTTTCTCAGATTAAATAGAAGCAGAATGAGCACAAAACTGAGCTTCAGGCTTGGGAATGCAGGTTCATTTACCTTTGGCAAACTGCCATCCATACAAATGGGGGTTGTGGCACTTCTATGTTTTTCTGAGTGCTGAAGCACTCCAATAAGTTGAGTATCTATAAGTAAATACTTTCCAAACCCAAAAATGAACTAAGATTGCAGAATGAAAATGTCTCCCTACTATCTCTGATGTGGAAATAATTTTCTAGAAATATCCATTGGCCACTGGAAACACTTGCTTTAAAGTACTAAGTAAGGGCATTTTATTAGATAAATTAATATTTAAAACTCCCTGGCTGTGTGGAATTAACCTGCAGAATGTTGTCACTATAAAAATCTGAAATAGCATATCAAAACCTGAAAATAGAGAGTTGGTAGAGTTTTTATTGTTCTGTAGGACTGTACTTGGCAACTATTCTCACTACTCATTGCAAGTGATGTTTAAGTTTCAGACCTAGATTATTTTAAGAGCAAGTCTGAAGACTAAAAGAAAAAAAACAAAGTGCAGAACTCCAGATGGAATTGACTAAGAAGCCAACCACAAAACAAGTGGGACCTGGGGCTCTTCTCAAAGCAGAGTTAGTTTCAGAAGCAAATAAAAGATAACAGGAGATTTGTTATTAGCTCATTTAATTGGCAGAGCCTGTAATGAGATGTTTTAAGTTAGAGAAATGTTATCTTGCTTTGTCCTACACTGGAGATTGGACATTGACAAAAAGGGAATAAGAAGCAGTAAGGTGTTGAACGCAGTGAGGTTTGAACTCAGAAGATGCCTGAGTGCCCCACACGAGGCCAGCAGAGTCAGTAAAGCAGCAGCACAGCCCTGTCCTGGCTCATCTGACCTGGTCTCCAAGATGGTCATGGCCAACTCCTTTCCTTTGCAAGGTGAGGGGTTGGGCAGACAAAGGGCTGAATGAAACGTGGCAGGATCAATTCCACCTGCAGCAGGCAGATGACACCTCTTCCTGCACAGGCAAAGGCTGTGACACATGCCCTGACACAACTGAAAGCAAACATGACTTTACCAGACACTGCTTCCCACTTTTACAGCCTAGCCAGACTCTCCAGAGCACGGATTGAATTTCTCACTCGCAGATTTTGGAGGGCTAAAACCCAAGTATCTACCACCAAACAGGGCAGAGTTGCAGAAGAAATAGTTTAGATATGCAAATCGATTTCTTCTGTGAAAGTAATCTTAAAGATGCTTCCTAAGACAGAGCTGCCTCTTACCTGCTTTGGGTTTGTAAATCATTTCACCCCGAACCATGTGAATTGTGACCATAGCCATGAGCCCAGACACAAATGGGATAAGAAAGCCAAGGTTCCTGGCCACGGACTGCTGGATGTAAGAAATGCTGACAAAGACCACTGCTGAATTCAAGTTAACCAGCCAATGAAACCTGGAACACAGAGACAAGAGAGAGAAAAGAGGAGAGGCTGAGTAATATAAAAGCTTTTACAGAAGATTAAAACATCCAATTAAAGGCATGGTTAAGTATAGTAATCATGGACAGCATCAGTACCATGCACACATTAGCACAGCAATTAAAACAGATTTTTTTCACTCAAATGTCTCAGCTCCAAGAGGTATATGATTAAAGTAAGTGTACTAAGGCAGCAGAGCTGAACAAATTATCAGTCTGGTACTGGAAATATTCTTGTGGGTGACATTAATTAGATACATCAACATTTACCATTTACACATTTAATATCTGGTAACAAGTTTTGTGTATGAAATATCATCCAATCGTACCCTTCAAGATTAAGAGAGAAATGTCTTAATGCCACCAGCCTTTGGTTAAGAAATTTTAAATGTTAAAAAAAGTAAGAAATATTAAAATTTGATTTATCAGTTACTGGTTGCAAGGCTCAGCTTGAATTTTTGTTGGCTTCTGGAATATCTTGATAAGGAGTTTCCCAAACATAATTTTCTGAGACTGTAATTTGTAGTAGAGGTGCTTCCCAAGTAAGTACTGAGCCCCTCCTAATCACAGAAGGCATCCAAAGGATAAATCACACACTCCTGGAGGCAGATGGCATACCACTAGTGGCAGGCCTACTGCAGTTTGGAGCCCCTGCAAAGAGCACAATTATTGAGGAGCACTGCACCAGTGTGTCAAGATTACAGTCTGGGAGCAACTGCAAGAAGAGATTCCTCTGCCTTTGCTGGAGCCATAGCAAAATGGTTTCATTTAAAGGTGAAATACACAATTATAAAGCTTAATGCATATTACTGGAAGAAGAAAAGCTCATTTTCTTGTTCAGTGCCACTTCTGCATCATGCATGCTGTTTGAATTTTAGTATTTGGGCTAAGGAATCTAGAATTATCTTCTCAGTGACAAAGGATTTGAAATTATGTTACTTGATGATGATACAGTTGGAGGGATTTTGTACATAAAAAATATTGACCCATTCAACTAAAGCTTTTAAGAAAAATATAATTACATGACTCATTTGGCTAGAAGTTGTGTAAAAGTTTTGAATCAATCCTTAACTGACAATTATTAAGTTAGAAGCTTCAGTGGCTGTTTTCCAAACTTGCTAAAGAAAGCTACCCAAAATGCTTGAGCTACCCAAAGTCCTGACATTTTTCATGACTCCATGAGTGTTTGACTGGAAATAGGAGCATCCAGAGAAAACCCTGAAGAGCAGGAAAAACAGGAGAGAACTTTCATTTTTCACTGCTGCATAGCAATGCACTTTCCGACTGAAATGTAAAATTCCTGTCCTGTCACAAAATTGAGAAGGAAAAAAAACCCAGCCAATGTATTTAGCAATCCCTATGGCCAAAACAAGGAAGATGAACTAACCTCAACACCCATACCAGAATTTTTGTGTGTGCTCATACTACAAGCCCACATAAACCTAGTACTCTTCTTAAAACATTTTGTGGCAAAAACTTTAAAGAAGTAACATCCAGATGACTCTTATTGAAAATAATTGTTTCTGTTTATATGTCTTTGTAGGAGGAGGTCAGTTTTCTCCAAATCACTATGGAGTTCCCTGCAAAAACAAAGTGGGGGAAAAATATCCCAAAGAAGTAGAAGAAGTTTTTAAAAAGTCAAAGTAAAGTGTATTAAGGAAAATGGCAGAAATTGATCTGCAATAAATGGAAACAAGAGAGAGTGAGGGTGGAAAACACCATTGGTCCCACATTCTCTGCAGTTTTTTACAAATCTGTAAGACAAACTACAGCTCTGCCCATTCTCACTTTGCTCTCATTCTCTGCCCCCACAGACAGAAGGTATTCTCCTGCTGCAAAACAGTGCCAGACCATAACCTTAACCCTGGAAATGCAGAAAGCCCTAGAAAAAATTAATCCAACAGAATCCAAGTTTCTTCTTCACTTAGGATTGGTATAGTCCATTTCTTTATAAGGTCAGAGCCATAGTACGTACTGCAGCTTAGAACCAAGCTATAAGATGTGCCAAGCAATCTTCTTGAAGGATTGAATTAGAAAACAGGCAATTACCAGGACTTTTAACCCAATAATTTCAATTGTTTAAACAGAACTTGGCTAAGACCAGACTCAAACTCATCAAGAGTATGCCATCCCATTTTCTACGATTTTAAAATGCAGTCCCATGACAAACACCCACCAAGAGAGAACAGGCTACCAAGAAATGATTATAATCTGAGAGGTTGAATGAGATTAAAAATGCTTAGAATGAACCCCCCCCATTCTTCTAAATTTTGAGATGGCATTCCAAAGCCCCTCCTTGGGTGCCAGTGCAAAAATTAAATTTTTTTGAATCGCACATGTGCCTTTCTTGATATTTCCAAAGTTCCAAGAACTGCCCCATTTGGATTCCCCCAAGGAACTTTTTATTCGTATTAGATCTCCTTTGTAATCAACACTGAGAAATGTCACTTTGATTAAACACAACTCTGAATGGCTAAGACCACAGTACAATAAACTCTCCAGAGCTATCCTTCAGAACAACTGATTGCTCTCCAGTCTTAATCCCCTAGAGTCTTATTTAATCAAAATGATGTTGCTAATTAAGGATTAAAACTCAGAATAGAGTAAAAAGGAAGTTTTTTTTTTTCCTCTTCTCTCCTATGGGCAGGTCAAGGAGGCAGAATCTGCTCTAAGGAACTAAACAGTCTCATCCACCTTTGGCAAAGCTACTTTATTCACTGAAGTTTGGATTTAATTCAAAACTCCTTGATATTAACATAATTGGAGGAAAAAAGAATAGCCAGGAAAGCCATCCCCCAAGGAGGAGAGATCTGATTTGCCAAGATCTTCATTGATTCTTCAGCATTGCATTGTTAATATGCAAATGTGCTCAGTCTTTATTTTAATAACCATGCATGTAAAGGAGAAAGAAGGGGGCAGTTTAGGGCTGTCTTTCACCCTGCCTTGAAGTAGGAATAAGGGGAGTCCCACTGCATGGTTTAACCAGAAAATACAGCACTCTCTATAGGGTTACAGAAGGGGAAAATAAGGGTAACCCAATCACCAAAAATTACCTCCCTAATGCATGAAGAAAGAAATAATTCATATAAAAAAAAAGAATAAATCCAAACCCTGATTTTTAAGAACCATTTTAAGGACAATCGTTCCTAAAGAATAAAAAAAACCCCACCCAACAAAATACAAATGCTAAATGGTTTATCAGATGCCAGAACTTGGCAGCAGCAAAGCTGAAATAATACAGCAGATTATCCTGACTTCCAGCAAACCAGCAGTCTACTGCTGGTTGTCACTGCTAAAAATTTACCCTGATGTAAATACCACTATATCATTGAATTTTGCCACTGTTAGGGGAGCAACAGCAAAATATCCTGAAGGCATAGTCATGTTAAAGGCAGAAAACCAAATGGAGTATGTTGTTCCAACAGCAAAAAGGTTAGCAAGTCTTTTGAGTATTTGGGCAAATTGTTTAATCCTGAAAACTCTGACTGAGCATTTCTGTAGGTGTCAAAAATAGAGTGTCATCTACTAGCAAAAGGAAAAAGTCAGGAAAAGTTTGAACTCTCGGGAACTCTTCCAAAAATCTCAAAGTTCTGCAATTAAAATCAAAGCGTGAAACCCACCATGCACAGAACCTTGGAGTTTCAGCCGTGCGTTTCAAGGCAATGCTCTAGCGCTCCCGACAGATATTTAGCCAACACCAAATTACCAACCAGTTGAAAAATGAAAGCAGCTCCTTTGGCCCGCAGTCCTCCAGGCTGTAGGCACCCAGGGGGCACACAATGGCTCTTATGCCTCCTATTCCCAGGCTGGCTGTGAGGAGTGCAAAGTAAAACACGATTTTCTGCTCCCTCTTGGGCAGGGTGAGGAGAATGTGCCGTCTGTCGATGTGGACGTCCTCAAAGGGGAATGACACCACGGGTAACAGTGCTGTGCCTGGAGGGGAAAGAAAACGGTCATTGGAAAGGAATTGGAACCAGATTGATAAGACTTGTATTTTTTAGAGCAGGTGTGTTCTATGCAGGTATGAAAAGACAGATGGAAAATCAAAGGTAAACAACAGAAAAGTCTAAAGAGGGAGGGGCAGAAACGTTTTTGGTGTTGCTATGTAAAGCAGTACCACTATGGACCTCTGAGAAACCAAACCTCCTCTGAAGCGCCTGCAAGGATTCAGGTTCTTCTATCAACTGAACCACTAATTAACCAAAAAACCCCACAAAACATGCCACAGCAGAGTGCAGCTTTTTTTTTTTTTTTTAATTTTCTAAAATCCCAGAATTGTAATAGGAATTATAATTTAAGAATTCTCAAAACTTTTCTGGGAAAAATTCTTTTTTCTATAGCAGCTTCATAGAAAAAATGATTTTCAGAAATTTTAACTATAGAAGCAGTGCCACAAATTGCATTTGCCTCTTCTAGCCTGCAAAGCAAGTCCTTCAGATTTAGTCAGCTGTAGATTTTTCAAGTTTTAATGGACACTAAGCTTAAAATATATTGGTGTTTCAGTATGAGCCATTACTATGACTGTGCATTAAAGTTTAATATATCAGGAATGTTTAATGATTTATCTCCAAAGGAAGAAATGCTCTAGATAAAACCACACCCAAAGGCATCAGATTGTGTTTGTGTCTCCAGTCTTCTACTTTAAGAAACGCACTGAAAGGACAAGTGGCAGAAAGATTTAATCTAGAACATCAGGGGAGAAACAGTGGAGCACAACAGCAAACATGTTTCCAGACTGCTTGAATAATGGTTCTGCAATCAGCTCAAGAACATTTCGGGAATGACTCTGATATGTTTTTAGTTGCTTTGCTGCATGTCTAAATAACAATGTGGCTGGCTATTGCAGAAGTCAGACTTGCTCAACCACTGGCTCATGCAAGAAGCATTTCTATCAACTTGGCTTAATTTGACAGAGTAACCAGCAGGTTGTGCTGGGAGATGCCCTACAGTAGGAAGCCAAAATAATGCATGGGAGATGTCCTACCTGTTAGAGAACTGGTGGATTTTGTTTGAGCAGCGCTTTTTCTGTAAAAGTGCTCAAAATAATAGCCAGGGAAGGTTCAGAATGTGCCAGCAGCAGGCAGGCCCTCAGTGCAGGTATTAAGATACTCAAGGCAAAGTTTGTTTTTACTGGTGTGTTCTTAAATACTTTTCCTCTTGTCCAAATAGAAAAGTCCTTTATTCCTTTACATATTATCTTACTCCTAACAGCGGGGAAGCAGGTCCTAAATTCTCTCTCTGACTGAAGCCTGGCATTTGTGCCAAACACTAATTACCTTAGGGACCAATTTTAAGAGTTGAGCATCCGTGCTGTCAGGAGCTGGCCCACTTCAGAGGAGCCAAGTCTGTGCACAAGCTACGCAAGATGCACACAGAAACACTGCAGCGAGACAAAGCAAAGGTGAAAGCACCGCAGTGCATTTTGCAGAGGAGGAGCTAAGCAACCAGAGGAGAAAACACATGCCAAACACCACGCTCAAGAGCACGCTCCCACAAGAGCATCAGCACAACAGCAGGCAGTCCCCGGGCTGGCACCCACCTAGGAAGTGCAGGAACATGCAGATGCACACCAGCTTGGTCCTCCCCAGCAGGTACTCGGCGAGCCAGCCCACCAGCACGGGGGTGAGCGTGGAGGTGCCCACGAAGCACATGTTGACCATGGCTGCCTGGTGGCTGCGGTAGCCCAGCTTGGCCGTGCAGAACAGGATCATGTTGCACACGATGCCGAAGAACGTGAACCTCTCGCACAGCTCCACCAGCAGCACACAGACGGCCTCGTGGAGCTTCTTCCCAGCACTCCTGCTTCTCCCAGCTCCTTGCTCCTCCTCAGCCATGTGGCTCAAAAATCCCTTCTCCTGCGTGTCTCTCCTGTCTGCACCAGGCATGCCTGTCTTTTTGTGTCTGAGCAGATCAGCTTGAGTTACAGGTGCTCCTCCACTGCCATTAGCAGACTGGTAAGAGTCTCCCTTTGAATTCCACACTCTGCTACTACAATTTCTTAGGGCACCTGTCACTTTTGAGATATTACATATAGGATCAAAGAATATTTCAAAAAACCCCAAAAACCAAAAACAATCAAAGAACTACATGAACATTTCAGCTTCTGAATATAGCAACACTAGGAAGTTAAGTAGTTTATTTAATTAGTTCACTTGGGGGTGAATGAGATTTTTCCCCAGAATTATATTACCTATTAAATGATGTGAATCCAATACTGTATGCTAAACTCAATCTGTATGTTAAAGATAAAGGTTTAAACACACATGAAAGCTAACATTTTCAGCAGAATTCAAATAACAGATTGAGAAAATAATTTGGTTAAAACCATCCAATACTTTAATTAGGCAACAAGTGAAAAACAGCAAGTAGATAAAGACAGGGATTTTTTTTTTTTAAGGTTAACATTATCAAATGATTGTGCTATTTCTTTCTATTTCTGGTTGAAATTCAGATAAAGGTAATTATAAAAATAAGCAATGCTACTAGGTTTAAGCTAGAAAAACAAAATTTAAAATAAAGTAAGTTGCATTTATTATCAAAAGAAAAAAGAGGAACCTCAAAACAGCCTAGCCCAAAACTGTTCCTTAAGGCAGATTCTGCCCTGTAGCTACAATGCACCAGAAGGGGCAGGGGCACAGGCAATGTTTTATGTTCTTTTTCATAGCAAAAAAAAAAAAAAAAAAAAAAGCTATTACAGCCTTGAAAGGGAATTAGGAAGAGCCAAACTCAATACTTTGTAATGTTCTTGCCACTTTATCCACAGCAAAGTCTGCTGATTTCCCAGGTCAGCTTCTCCATTTTGCAGAGCTCATTAAGATCACTAACACCTGATCAAGATGCCCCCAGCTACATCTATCTTGTGCAAATGTAACTGCATGCACAAGTGACAAGGACGTGGAACACCAGGGCAGCTTCTCTGGACAGAGCCCTTAGTGCTCCTGATGGCATTTTTTGAGAGATGGGTTCTGCTGTTTGCTTCCATCTGTCCTTATAACTACTCCAATTTGGCCTCTTCAGATCTATTTAGGATATGAGAACTACTGATCACAAAACAGAAGCACAATAGTATATAACCAGTATGGATAAAGATTCCAAGATTACCTAAAAAAAAAAAAAAAAAAAGAACCATGATTCAAACATAAAGCCTAAAAACTCTGAAGCTTAAATCTAAGTAGTAATAGGTTGTTTCCCAAAATTAAATATATTTTAAACCCATTTCAAGTCTAAAGCAAGAACTCAGACAGCAAAAAGCTCATAGTTTTCAGAGACCTTCAACTGGGGATGCAAACAGTTGTGACATAACATGCTAAGAACTACTTCTGTTTTCTGATCCATGACAGCTAAAATGATCCTCCTTTGAGCAAACCAACCAGAGAAGTCAAAAGTATAACTCAGCTTGGTTTCTTCATCAAAGCCTAAAGAAGCCAATCTCAAATCAACACAGGACAGAGAAAAGTATTTTACCTCAGAGGTGCACATTCCTTCTGTTACATGAACAGAACATCTTCTTCATGTTTTATCTAACTGCTCATAAATAAAGTAATTTTTCCTTTTTCTTTAAGCAAATATAGCTGTATTTTACCATCAGAAAACATAAGGACGAATAAACACTTGCTCCAATAGACATTTGAATGCAAAATACTCTGTTTTCCTTCAGAGTGCCAAGCTTACCTGTTCTCATGGGTGCTGGCAGCTCACAGTGACTCACATCATGGGAACCAGCACAGAGAGCAGGGCTCCTAGCTGGGGTGGCTCTTAGTCCTCATGTGGTTTCATTTACCCAAATTTGGGGCTACAAGCTGGGAAAAGGGCACAAGTGGCCGAGCCTTATAAATGCCCAAGAAAGCAGGCATTGGGTGATTTTCATGATTACTTTGGAATTGCCTTTGTGTGTGATCAATAAGGGTGTGGTGGTGACAGTCCCACATCAATCAGTACATGATTAACATGTGCAGTGTTAAGAGAATGTACAGCTTCATGTAACTATAGGATCTTTATTGATTTACCTTTTTAATCACCTCTGCATAATTATAGGTGGTCAGTCCATTTACTTGACATGTTTTCTGGTGAATTCTAGTTAAATTATCTGGCATTTAACTGGCTTATTCTTACCCAAGGTAATAGAACTGCATAAAGCCTGATGAAAAACCTCTATTATTTGCATTAACATATGTAGAGCTTTATATATACTGAAGCTCCTAGAAAATGGACACATAAAATAACTGCTATTTCAAAATCCAGCACTTCTGGCAGTACTGTCAATAAGGTCTTAGTGTGTTTTTTAAACAAATCTTCTTTAAAGATCTGAAACTGTGGCAGCCATGTCTTGGAGAGATGTTTATAAAATTACTTGTTTCTCACATGGCAGTGTCAGCCCACGAGAGGTCTGGCTGTTAATAAAAGAGTTGCTCTTTGGTGCCCTACCACCCCAGGTTAAAGGTTCTCCTTCTCACACTAGAACCTACACATTAACATTAGCCAAGTGAATTAAGCTGCTCAGGTTGGAACTGAAATGTTCTACTAATTTTCTCTGACAAGGGATAATTGTCAGTGCTTTTACTGTAGAGGTAATTTACTGAAATTGAAGAGGCAGAACTTCAGTGTCCAGCACAACAGTTCTTCTAGCTAAAAGGTAGCAGTGCCTTTAGACCTCTGTTTGTGCTCTAGAAAGGTCAGTCTCTCTAAGGTTTTAGTAAATTTAATTCAGCTTTACTCTTTTAAAGAGCATGTGAGAGGTGTTGCCCATCATCATAGCAGTGGCTGTGGTTCCTGCTAAATATCCAGGGTGGAAACATAATTGATATGGACAAGGCTGACAAGGCAACACAAGAATTTTGACACTTGTAAATAAAACATTACATGGGTCAAATCTTTCTAGTTAGCACCAGGATTCCCATTAACTTGCATGGTTTGAGAAGCTGGCTCAATGACCACTGACTTGAGGACTGCAATTTAAAAGACAGAAGAAATGCAGAGCAAAAGGTTCATAGTTTAAAAAAAAAAAAACAAAGCAAAACAAACAATTAAGCTTCTAGGGTGAACTTTTCTTCTATTAATTTTTTTTGGTTGTTTTTTTTTTTTTTTGGTCCTTTTGTTTTCATCTTTAGGTGTCAAGTTGGACAATGTGTTAATTCCTATTCCCTACATCTCCTATTTCACAGGTGAATAATGAAACTTCTTTTGTTGAAATTGTTACCTCAGACAACTATTTCAGAGATCTCTGCACTGCTGTCACTGGAGTCTCAGAGCACTCTGGCCTGAGAGAGAACTGTGACAGAATATGGCAGTGCTTCTTTTGGAGTTCCCAGAATTTCAAATCTGATGCTTCTGATAAACTTCACCAGCGTCAGTACAAATGCTGCCGAGTATTTGTCTGACTACATACCAGAAGAATTAATACATGCAAACCCCAAGTGCTTGTGAAGCATGTAAAAGGTCAATTAAGAAACTGAAATGTAGTCATCATGAGTTTGAGAAAGCCAGTTTATGAAATCTGTTATGTTGGAAAATCTACTAAAAATAAAATCATTTTATATTTTATAAAGATCTCTCAAATGTTTTAAAAGGACATTTTAAAGGCTGAAAAATGGCATCTATGAAATAACCAGTTCTTAAAATTACTGATTATATAAGAAATTCTCTGAGATGTTCTGGTACTATGGTAGCACGTCAACTTTGATTAATTTTATTCTCCCTTTGGTAAGTGTTTTTGCAAGAGTTTCAACACTTTAGCCAGATGTTAACTGGCAACCTCACCCACTTCTGCCTTGCTGCAGGAGGGATGTTTTATCTGTCTTTTTCCATGGCCACTTGTCTGTGAAAGTGCAAGATCAAGTTGAGACTTTAAATTTATGGAAAAGCTGTGTTTTAAGAAGTGTATTTGCTTTTTCCTCATATAGTAATAATCAAAAACAGCGTGGGAAAGCCATTTTCTTTATTTTGCTGATATGCAGCAGTCCAAGAAACAGAATTAAATCCCTGTCCCAAGAGGTCCTGGTGGAGAGTGTAGACAGGACAACTTCTGCTATAACTTTTATTTTCTCTGCTTGTCCTGCAAAAGCCTTCTCCCTGAATCCCACTTTCCTCCAGTATAATTTTTTGTCCCTCTCTCTTTCTTATTTAAGCAGGGAGTGTGGCAAAAGCACAGAACTGGCACGAAGCAGGAATTCCATGGCTTTTTCCAGGAAGCAGGACAAGAACGTACAAGACATGAACACACTGGAGTGAGTCCAGTGAAGGGCCATGAAGATGCTGGGGGGACTGAAGCATCCCTCACATGACCAGAGGCTGGGAGAGCTGGCACTGCTCAGCCTGGAGCAGAGGAGGCTCAGGGGGCTTTTATTAATGTATAAAAATACTTGGAGGGAAGGTGCAAAGAGGGCAGAGACAGGCTCTCCTCAGTGCTGCCCACTGACAGGACAAGAGGCAACGGGCACACAATGAAACAGAGGGAACTCAGTTTAGGAATAATTAAAAACTTGTGAGGTTGTCAAATACTGAAAGAGGTTGCCCAGAGGGGATGAAGTGGAATCTTCACTCCTGAAGATATTAAAAACCTGACTGGAGACAGGGCTGAGCCAGCTGCTGCAGGTGACTGTGCTCTGAGCAGGTGAGGTAGAGTAGAAAATTGCCAGAGGTTCATTCCAACCTCAACTATTCTGTGATGCTGAGCAGCAACACTAAATACTTTAGCAAAGTATACTCTAAGCAAGATGAGAGAATAAAAAAGTTTCTTGCCCAGTTGCTGGGCATGACCTCTCGGAGTGAGGAATTTACTTTACACTCTATGAGTGCTAATTTATTTTGATTTTTTTTTTTTCAGGGAGATGGTTTTAAAATTGCTGATCCTCAAACCTTTACTATAAATGAGAATTATTTTGGCATGATTACCCTGTTCCTTCAAAGCGTACATGTTTTATTTTGGGGATTTTATTCAAACATATATAATTATCTATGCTAAGCAGTTTATCATATGTTCTAAGGCTTTTCTCTTTATTGCACCTAGCTGACGGTTTTATAATTCAGGAGTAATTGAATTGCAATTATTTTTCATGATGCATGGTGTGGTTTTATATCATGTTGTTGGCAGATATTCTTTATGGTGTCGTTTGGTCTAATGGGAAAATTAGAAGTAGCTCTATCATATAGAAAGATGGCTTTTTTGTGTCATGTTATAGTTTGTAGATGGCACCCAGGATATTTTCTTTTGACATATAGATTTTTAGGTAGAGGCTGAAATGAGATTCTAAAGCAGAGTTCACAGTTGAGACAATATTATCTGTACATCCAAGATGATTTCAACTTTTCTCCCATAGTGACAGTTCATTTATACTCAAGTCCATTTAGCAGACTGTGGTTAGTATTCTAAAATACACATATAAGTATTATATGGTGGTGGAGTTTCTGCTCTAAATTCATCCCTGATCCAACAGGACTGGTTTCTGAGCAGCCAGGAAAAGGTGTCAGCATCTTTTGTAGAAGCAAATCTCCACCAGAGCAGGGGACTGACAGCAGATCTCCCAGCTCAGTGAAGAGATTTCCAACCACTGCAGTGCCCAGGTAGTCTCTAATCCTGCTGGAATTTCACATTGTGTCAAGCCTTGTGAGCTGTGTGGGACCTGACTTTGTTAACCTAGAGATTAGGGCTGCTCTCCTGGAATTTGGGAAGAGGCAAATGCAAGACTCCATGTCAATGTCTACAGAAGAGAAATTCTTCTACAGACATGAGAGAGAAAGCACCATCTGAGAAAAGTACAGTTTTGGCCCAAGAATGGTAGAAAATGAGAGCTGAAGGTTGGACCCAGCAGAGCATCCTTTCAAAAAGGGAAAAGTATTCAAAAAAGTACTCAAAGTTTTCGGTTTTAGCCACAAAATAATTTCTGGAGTGTCACAAATTTGCACAGGATGTGTCAATGGTCATATGAACCCCAGATTGTCTGCCCAGATAAAATCACACAGATGATCACATAGAAGTTCATGGCAGGAAGTTTCAGACAGTCCTCTTGAAACCTCTTCTATTTCCCTTATATGTTCATACACATTTCTGCCTTGTAAACTAGTACAGAAAGAACTGTAACATAATTTTATTTATCCATCTGCAAACTTGAATGTCCACAAACTGAGATCAGTGTGAGTCACTACAGACCCTGTCTACAGTGCCTTGTGTGGCTTGATTTAGGGAGAAGCTGGCAGAATTTAAAATGTTTCTCGTGTAATGGCCAATACTTTCTCATTAAAACTGATTTTTGATCGAGTTTTTGGTCTTCATGACAGGTGTCAGCATGGTCAGCAGGTAAAGAGAGGTAATGCTTCCAGGTACAATGTCCCTTATTGTCAGCAATTTGCCTAAAATGAGCAAAACTGAAGTTACACTCCTAACCTGGGGATATGTACAGCAGAACTGTTACAAAATTAGCTTCAACTGAAACACGCCAGATTAACTTTTTCAACTCCATTTACTGTTAAACCTGGCTGACTTGGACCAATACAGATGACAGAAGGCTGGCTCAGTCCTTTCCAGGGATGGAATGGTGGGTGCTGGATGCTTTCAGCTGCAGAGGTTTTTGAAGGAAAGGGAGGATCTCCCATGCCTCAAACACTGACAACAACACATCACCTAACTTTATAGCTGGCTGAACCTCTGGGCCTCTGCTATTTGATGATGTGAATACACCTTTTGCTAAGTGCATTTGGCTCTTTAAAGACATCACTGAATTTCCCAAAGCACAGTTGCTCCTACTTAGATTGCAGTCTGTGAGATGTGGATTTGTATTAGGAAATGCTGTTTTCAATTTCCACTTTAAAATCACACTACAGCCATCAGTGGCTCCTCCACCTGCTGTTCAGTGCTCACACAGAATATTTGTCATGTTCAATACAAGAGATGGCTGCAACATCTGCCCAGGCAGTTTTGAAAGCATGGAAGCAATTTAAAAGAAATAGAACTAGAATAATTATTACCTTTATTTATATTTGCTACATCTGTAAGAGTCGGAGTTATTGGATTTTAAACACTGGACTTTAAATTTCAATTTAAGTGCTGGTGTGTGAATTTCAGGACAGAAATACAATTGTTTACATGGAATACACTGAATTTAAAAATAATCCTCCTCCATTTTGAGACAGGCAATATACTACATTTTGAATTTTTTTTTTTAGAGAGGTGCACCTGAATGTGTGATTCCAAAACAATATAATCAGACCAAATAGCTTTATCAAAGATAGCAATTCAAAGCTTTTAGTGCAAATGCATCACAAATGCTCGCACTTAGAAATTCTCTTTCTAAGGTCGTGTTTACAGACTCTGCCACAATAAAAGAACAAAAATATCTTTGATGATTTAGCAGAGAAAAGGGTGGTACTGAAAAAGAGATGAGAAAGAATGGGATGCGAGACACTGTTGAGAAAATAATTGATAGTGTTACAGGAAGAGAGCCTAAACTCAAAAAGAAAGAAAGGAGAGAAATAGAGAAATAAATTTGGTATTAGGTGCTCACATTTTGCAGTTAGATACACAAGTGTTTGTACATCAGTCACATTCATAATGCACATTGACCTAAACCCACCTTGGAGTTTCTCAGCTTTTCTCCCTATTGCTTTCTCCTTGACAGACTTTTTGAAGATCTGAGATATGAAATCTCTTAGCGAGATGAACATCAAGTAATTGTATTTGTGGCAGAAGAGACGAAGGTGGAGGATTGCAAACCAAGTTTTGGCTATCACACTGGATCTGACAGGAAAAGAAAAACACAAGGACACCCCAATTTCCTCCCCCAGCTCCCCTGGCTGAGCTGGAACGGTGGAGGAGAAGCTTACGTGCCAAGTGATGCACAAGGAGACCACACGTCACCAAAATATTTGCCTTTCTCCATGTGTAACAGTGGGCATCAAGTTCAGAGAGAAGACTTCAAATTTTAACACAAAAAAAAGTTTGCCAAGCGTTCCAAGGGATGAGGAAGGCACCTTTGGTTCCAGTGTTTTTCACAATTTCAAGTTCCTGTCCCATGGAAGATTTCAATGAGTTTATGTCTCTCAGACTATCACGCTTGCAGTACCTGAAAATAAACACTGAATTCAGATCAGTTCTTACAGTTACTTATGGATGACAGAGCACACAAATTGGTCTGGCTCCTTCCAAGAGAAAAGAATCATGCTTCCTGCTAAAAAAAAGAAATGGCAGGGAGATGTTTAATGTGATTGCAACTAACTGTTAAAATCCAGGCAGCTGTCAGGAGAAAAAAAATAGCAGAGTTATATTGTCCCACTGCAGAGATGTTACATTTGTAAGATAATCTCCAGCACAGCACTCATAGCTCATGTTTGCTCACATCCTTCAGAGGAATGTTTTCTAATCATCCAGAGAGGTTTACAGTGTTGTGTTGAGCTAACACCAGTGGAAATCAGGCCAGCAAGCAGGAGATCCATCATGAGCAGCTGTACAGCAACTGTGTGTGCTGTGCGAGCGGCCGCTGCCTCCAGTTTGGGGAAGAAATCACAACACACGTTTTTCACAGTGAAGGATTTTGGCAGTCACACAAGCACACTTTCATGGAGTTGTAAAATCCTGATGGAGCTGTAAAATCCCGAGCAGATCTAAGCTTAAATTCGAGGTTTTAAAATTGTTTCTTCTCATGGTCCACAGTGTGTTTCACCTCTGGATTTTGCAGGTGGGATGGGCAGAGTTTGCCCTTCTCTGCTAGACAAAATGGAATACACCAACCAAGAGCAGGCAGGAATTCAAGTCTTTGGCATGGAACAAGGGGAAGAAATAGGTTTCAAAATATGTGCATGAAAGTACCCATTAATATATTTGCTGTGATATGCAGTAATGTGTTTAAAATGCATCTTATCAGTGCACCAACTGTTTTCCAAGTCATTTGTGAATTTTCAGTGTGAATGTGTATCCAGAGGCTCAACCTGATAGTCTTGAAGAGCGTCAGTTTTCACAGGATGTCTCTAACCAGTCACTTCTGAAAACATTGGCTGCTGCTAATGAAGTCTGGCACGTTTCTGTCAGATAGGCAAGGAATGTTGTTTGCCACGCTAGAGATGGGTCAGGTATGGTGCAGAGAAACTGTGGCTCCCTTGCAAATTAACTGCAGGGCCAAATACAGAAATGAAGAATTCTAAAGAAGATCAGAGGAAAAACTAAGGTCCTAAATAATGACTCACAAAAGGCTGAACCAAAGCCACTCCAAATTTCACATGGGAGATGGAAAAAAAAAAAAAAAAGAGAAACCTTTTCAAAATATTCAACAGTGTGACAATCAGACCATGGGCTTTACATGCAGGGCACACCATTTAAAGCCTTTCTGTCATGATACTGAACATTATGTTGATATTTGTCTTGCTGGGAGAATAACCCACAGAACCCACAGAAATTTCCTAGATATTCTAGATTTAATATTTATTCTAGATATAATATTTCAGATATTCTCTAAATGTCTCTGCCTTGCAAAAGACAGTTAAGTGAATCTGATTTTTTGAAATCAGACATTAAAATAAACTTTACCCAGCTGCAATTCTTAGTGGAAACCCTTGGCAAGAATTGTTTTTCACTGCTTATTTGAAATCACAAAACAAATACTGTACTCCATGTGTTTCAAGTTATTTGGCAATTTTTTTACCAGGCCCAGACTTCAGTTCTACTTTGTAACATGGTGACAATGTGACTGGTGATAGAAAACATAGAATGGTCTTAATTCTGCACATGAGCTGAATGCTAAGAAATCCTTCTGTGCTCCTTGGTAAGGCTGCTGATGCTACTGCCACAAACCTTGTGTTTGCCTGTCTTGGAGAAATGTTTTTGCCACACTCTTGTCATTGTTGATGGCATTTAATGCAGACTATAATGTGCTACCATTATCCCTGGCCACAGAAAAATGTACTTTGTACCTGAAGCTGCTCACAATCTTTCTGATTTAGACTTTATCTACACTCCAGATCTCTCCCAGCATAACATTTTAGTTGCTTTTTTTTTTTTATTTCTTTTGGATGTAAGTGTAACATCAATAAAAAGCTTCAGTGTGCAACACAGTACAAAATCACCCTGCTCCCCTTGCAGTACAGGGACAAGTACATGACAGAATGATGTTTTACAGGGCTCTAACAACAGCCAATGGGTTGTAGCACTTTAATTACAGCGGTATATTTAAAGTGGCACAATTTTGGAGTGCAGACAAAGCCTTATTTACCACTTGAGGTATAACAGCTGCATAAAAAATTATACTCCACAGATAAATCACCCCGTGGCGGTGGCAAAATGCTGCATTTAGCATCTCTCTGTGCCAGTAGGAGTCTCAGCAAAGCCTCAGACACCTGCTAATGGAAAATAGAGAGGCTGCTTATTTTTATTACCTTCAAAGTTTTTGTGATGCTAACCTTTGGATGTATCAGAAACTACTGATTTTATTCCCCCTTTGGAAATTCGAACTTTGCTGAAAAAGAAAGAAATAACTCCTAGTGACTTCCTGGTTGTTTGTTTTTTTTTTAACAAGCTGTGATACTGTATTCCCTAACCCAACTCTGTGCTGACCATATCTCAGGAGACATTAATGAGGGGAAGAAAACTGAGCTGCATTGTCCCCACTCAGTGAGAATTTTTTGCCACAGAGACAGAATACTTGTCACCTGGCTGCCTCTCCCTGAGTGCCAGGTAGGTCCCTCAGACAGACAGGTTCCCAAAGTCAATACAAAGTTCCCAGTGGTGTGATAGTGTCTATGATTTGGGAACAGCTGGAGTATGAAAAGGTATCTTAACTTTCCCTCTTTTTTTCTTCTTTTTCAAAAATTCAAAGGGGATTTTGGGGTTTCCTGGAGATTCATTTTCTTTTATCTACCATCTGTCCCAGCAGTTAGTTACTTAAACAGACAAAGCTTAAGAAAATACTGCCCAAGAATGTTTTTATGTTTTTTGAAATCAGTTGAGACTCTGTTCTGTTTTTCATTAAAAAAAAAGTGATCTGAAAACATGTGACACAATGGAAAGCACAGCTATGCTTCCTCCTTTTTCAACTCATTGTGTCTTCAGGCTACTCAGTACCTTTTTATAAGTGCTCAGCTTGCACTTAAAAAGAGAAATAAGGGGATCAAATTAATATTTCTGCTAGTTATGGAAGTTCAGCAGGGCAGGACTCCAGAGCAAGCAAGTGCATGGCAGTGGCACCTATTCCTGCTGGCTGTGAACACTTCTGCACAACTCACACCAACTTTTCCAAACCACCAGAAGGAATTTTTTTTCAATTTCTGATACATTCAATATTGCTTCTTCCAGGTGATAATCACTGCACTGATGTCCCACTGAAAAGTTCCAGGTTTCCACGGAGCAGGAGTTTGGCACACGCCTGTTGTCCCCTTCCCCACCTGGCTGGGGATGGTGGGGCCCCCAAGGCAGAGACCAGCATGGAAATGCTGAGTCCCAGGAGCCCCCATCACCCATTCCCAACCAGGCACGTGCCCCAAACCTGGCACAACGAGGGAGCTTCCTGCTAAAACGAGGTTTCAAGGTGAGACAAATCTTCAGGAAGTAAGACTAATAAACAGAATTTAGGCGTTTACAGAGCTTTGTTAAAGTTTTAGTTCACTTTCCATTTTTACTCAGCTGATTCTACTCTGGCTGATAGCAAGGATGTAGTGCAACCCTAACCCTGAGACAGCAAGGTATTGAAAAGCTCTCAGCCTCGGCAAGCCTGCAGACACTATGGGTCACTGCCTAAACGGCATTCATACAGCTCTCATCATAAGAAATATGCTGGCTAAATTCAGGGGTAGGTTAACCTGCCACTGATGTATAAACTTTCTAATTTGTTGTTGTTGTTTTTGTTTTGCATGCAACAGTTTCTAGAAAAGGGTTTGATTTTATTTTTAAAGCAGATCTAAAGTAAGCTAGATACCAATGAAAGCTGTCAAATACCCAGTAATTGATTTTTTTTTTTTTTTAACAGAATGGGAAGAAATAAGTTCTGCAATAAATTGTCACTTGGTGGTTTTAAATGCTGGTCAGGACAAGCCTCCTCCAGCAGTTTAAGCTCCTGTAGTCCATTCAGCCTTCTGCCTGTTGGCCACAGCTGCCAACCAAGGGTTATTTACTGAGTGCCAGTTGTGACAGGACATTTTGCAATGCTGAAGGACCAAAGGGCACAGCACAACGTGCTATGAGAAAAATGCCTCATCTTAATCGGGAAGCTTGTGAAGGAGAAAAAAAAACTCAGCCACCAAAAAACAACTGGAATTGAGGACCTTCTGCCTGATAAAGACTGAAAAAAATACTTTAAACCTCACTAGGAAAATAAAGTTTGCCTATTTCTCCTGTTTCATACACTGTGCAGGGAAGGAACACATATGCTGTCACATTCCTATTTTACGGCCTCTTTTTTTCCCCCCAACCTTCGTACCTCAGATTTGAACTTTAAACTTGTGACAGTGTTATGTTCATTAGAATAAAAATCACTTGCTATTTCCATTGCAAAGCTCCCCCCCAGAGGTTCTCTTAGCTGTTTTATAAATCATATCAGGAGGAAAGCTGGCATAAAGGTTGACAGCTCACTCTGGATAATCACTTCCCCTTCTCTTAAGTGACTTTAAGCAGAAAGGAGCATGTAGCTTGCCAGTTCAGTTTTTAGTGGTCAAGCACCCACATCTAACCACCACCAACACACTGACTAAATTAGCTTGTAAGTATTTTACTGAAATGCAGGAGGATCACAGTCCTGCTCAGGAGAAGGAATCTCAAACATTCATCAGCTATCAAGCCATATTTTCTCTGTCCTTCCAGGGCAGAGCTCATTACATGGAGCGACATGAACACCAAAGCCCTTTGGCACAGGGTCCTTGAAGGGAGCCCGGGGTTCAGATTACTGTTGATTTATCAGCTTCCTCAAGAGCTGGACTGATTAGACTAATGGCTTATAGGGGATATGATTTCAACATGGAAGTCCTGTACCGTGGAGGCAGACAAATGAAGCAAGCTAGATCTCGTAGTAAACAGAACCTACAAGTCAAGGCAACAACCCATTATGTAGAACACTGAAGGGAATAAACACACACCAAAAGAATCCTGGGTTTAGGAGAGAACGTCAGCTTATGTATTATAATTTTTCTACATAAACCAACAAAGCTAAATCCTAATCCTCTCTCAGAGAGACTGAAACAGTCTGGAAATGGTGCCACATCTTCCCAGGCTGAAGAGAAAAATAATCCAAGAAAACTCTCCCTTTAACACCTCATTTTCCCATGACCTGATTACAGGCATTCTGCAATCAATATGGATCTTACACTATTTCTGTCGGGCTTTAGAGGCAGAGTGCTTGGAAGAGAAAGGGTTAACTGTGGCAGGTAAAGGGAGGGGGCACAGGAAGCAGATGGAAAACCTTTCTTGGAAGTTGGCTGTGATAGAAGCAAATATCTGAGAATATTAGCCTGAAACATAAGTATGATTCAACTGCTAATCACTCCATCTATCCCTGAAACTGTTGTCTCTTAGTTAAATGAGCATAATAAACCTGTCCTTTATAAAAAGGGTAATCCTGAAAGAGAGTACCACTAACAACGATATAGGGAACTTATTTTCTCACTGTCTCATAACACAGAATCAGAAGAAAAATTCAGCTCAATTCCATTAGGAAGAATAAAATCCAACCCTGAGAAAACAATTCCCTTTTTTACTCATAATTGGACTTTGCCATTAATTTATTTTGGAAGCCAAGAACTTGACATGGTACAAAAAGGAACTGGATATTTATGCAGAAAATGAAAATTATCTATAGAATTATTAATTTTGAGGACCAAATGTTAGGAAAATATATTCAATTTCATGCTTCAGATATTTGGCACCTATAAACTGAGCAGCTTAAACTGACAGAGACAAAGACTAGTTAACTAGGTTCCCCCAGATAAATAATTAACTGTAGTGTTGTGGAAAAAAAAAGGAACTTCTGAAAGTAGAAAAAAAAATTCGAATCTTTGGCAATAACTTGCATGAAAATACTTCCAGTTAAGAGATGTTACACAAAGCACTACACATTGCAGTTCTTACTGGTTCTCAGCCTTCCCAGTTCTTTTATTAAGTTGATCTTAGCTTGTACAACATCCCCAGGAACCAGATGAACCTTACATCTAGTGCACCCTGGTAGCTTCAGAACTTGGCAGCCTCCTTACAATGATGAAAGATGTATATATATATATAAGTGTTATTCAGTTTGCACACACAGATCTTAAAGAGGTGAAGGAATACATGAGACACCACCCAGCAAAGTGGGTCAGAGTTGAGGGCGTGTTTGCAGGTGGGTGGGAGCACGCTGAGCATCCTTCACTACCAGATTCTTGCAACATGGTACTGTCTTCATTTCTCAGACCTGCCAGGTTCCCTCAGGTCCACATGAAGGAGATGCTGTAAAATGCAGAGACTCCTAGTTCAGTGCAAAACTGCTGAGTAATGCTTACCTGGCTTTTTGACATGGGCAATTGTCAGAGCTGGGTGTGCACTGGCTGTTCAGCAGATATTGTGCCTTGCTCTCACCTGTCACTGGGTTCAATGCCTAGGAGCAGAACTGGGAGGCAACTGCAAAGTCAATCTTGTGTTTGCTCTAAAGGAATAAAAGTGGTGAGGAAACTCAGCCAAAACCTCTGCATTGTGTCTTCCACCTATCTTCACTCTTACTAAATGAAAATATTTGGGAATGGAACATTAAACTGGTATTACTATTAAAAAAGAGGTGATGATTGAGGGAAGAAGGACTATATCTGATTTCTAGTGAAACTCCCTTCAGAAGAAAAGTAGTTAGAACTGGCTTAATTTTTAATGTAGCCATTAACTTCTTAAATGAGAATCTGCTAGAACAAAGCTGCAGCTATTCCAGAGCCTGGCCGAGGATTGGTACTGCATTTAAAACTGAGAGGGTGCTTTTAACTTTGCAGCTTGTGAAGAAAGAGATTGGTTGCATCAGTGGGAGTTCCTGGCAATACTCAGTTTCCCAGAGAAGAGCTTGCCTTGGGTAATCTCACAGAAAAAGAAACACTGCAATGTGGTTGGGTGCCAAGGTCAGTGATGAGCTCAGGACACAAAATAAGAATCTGTTGGGTCCATTGTCTCCAGGCGCCCAAGTGACATAAAGCATCTTTCAAGAAGCCAGAATATTCTTCTCCCACTGGGAAACCAGTTTTGCTGTGTCTTGCTGCTTATTTTAGCTTTGATCAGGGATGTGAAAAGGCACAGGATGGTGCTCACTCCTCCTGTGTACCCTCCTGGCAGTTTCTCATGGTTTCATTTCACCATGTACACTCCCTGAGGGACAGAGAGACCATTCATGGGTGCTGGGAATTGCTTGGGACAGGAAATGCCTTGGAAGCAGCCAATGGTGTGTGCGTGTGTGTCCATTTCAACAAGAATTAATGGCCATTCCCATTTTGCCTTTGATTTGGACTCTGGAGATATTCTTATAAAAATGTAATTTCTGCAGAATGCTCTCTGAAAGCATCAACACTTGCTGTGGGATGAAGATATTGCCTTATTTACTCCAGACTCACCTTAACCCTGCCCTAATTTTACACAGTCCTTTTGCATTTTGCTGTTAGAGATGCTAAGCCATTAGTGTGACTACCCTGCTGTACAAACCTGCGATTATTAAATTCAATGTTTATGAATTTGGCTGCATTTCCTGGCTCCTTGAATGGGGACAGTTCAATACAATTTCTAACCTGCACAAGCTCGCAGCCTGGGGGCTGTGAGTCATGTTTGCTTAAAGAGAGGCAGCACTCCCAGACTGTCACTCACCTGGGTTATTAGAAACAGAGCACTTTAAGAATTACTCTGCCACCTCCTCACCTCTAAATATAGCTGGTGTGCGTGGGTCTTAAGCAATTTAGCTAGTCTGAGAAAAGGTCTCATTCCAAATAATCAATTAAAAATCCATCATTTTAAGAACTATGCAGGCCTCAGGCCAATTGCATCTTGGATGTAATACCTTTGACTGTTTAATGCTGATATTAATTATTTGCATTACAGCTGCAGATCTGAACTCAGAATGAAATTTCTCTGCACTACCCAGCAGCAAGTCCTGCTCCAAAGAGTGCACTATTTAAGCAGGCATGATGGACAAAGAGCAGCAGCAGAAAATCATCATTATTCCCTGCTTCACGGATGGGAAACTGAAAGACAGATTCAATGACCTGCCAAGGGTCACATAGGAAAAGAACTAATTCATAAATCCCACTACAAGGTCTTAAACCATGAGATTTCCTCTCGTTCTTTAATCAATAATAAAACATCACAGATGTCTAAGAATCTAATATCTGTAAAACTGCTCCAAGGTCTATAGGCATGATACAATTAATTTCCATTAACAGCAATGTGATGTGAGGGCACTCTGCACTGACCAGAAAAGTAGGCCTTGCAGACTTTGCAGTTTTTTAATACTGTTTTAATAGACAATATAAAAATCAGTGATAGTCTCATTAAAATAAAAATATGGGGAAACAGTTGCCAAACCTTTGACCCAAGTTGAAACCAAAGGAACTGATTCAGGAAGTAAACCAATGTTTTTAAAAAAAATCAGGTCTAGAAAAAGCAAAGCCTTTAAGTGAAAATATTTATGATGAAAAAGATTAAATTAATTTCATTTAAATTAATTTCATTTAAATCAATTAAATGAAAATATTTATAATTTATAATTTATATATATTTATAATATTTATAAATATATATATAATATATATTTATGAATATTTATATATATATATTTATAAATATTTATAATTTTCCCTTTCTGAATGAGGATGATGTTTCTCATTGTTTCTCAGTGTTGCGTGTGTTGTAGTTTGACCTTTAGCGCTGTGCTTAGCCACATTTTTTAACTCCTTCCTCCCCTACTAGCACAAAGGATTACCAAGAGAAATTTTCAGAGATTCACCTGCCTGAAAGACTCGGATTTCAGGAAGAACACTGAGTATCAAAGAACTTGCACCATGACCACAAGCACCAGCAATGCTGAGTTGCATGAGACAAGACCTGCAGGTTACAAGGAAGAAGTTAAGCACTGTGGGAAAAGTTCAACTCACTCAGCCCCCATAAGGCCAACACAGGGAGCTTCCATAAACACCTCAACTCTTTCTATCCAAATCCCTCTGCAGTTTCTTCCACTTATTTCCACAAATCTAACTGGAATCATCGCTAGGTTGTGCAACACATAATCAGACTTTACCAGGTATAACTTTTGAATCTTTCCATCACCCTCTCTTATTGTTTGTTAAACGAGTAGAAAAAATAAAATTAAAAAATTATTACTGCTCCAATAAGCCTGAATGCTGCAGTGAGTTATGGTCATGTGTAAATTTTTGTGCAATGTACACATTATTGACATTAATGCAATTGCACAGTTAAGCATATATATCCATTTTTAGGTGTTGTGACAGGTCTGACTTTTATTTTATGCTTTTGAAGCATAAACTGCAACCTATAGCTACTGCTCCAGTTAAAAAAGTCAAACAGTACTCATATTATTTTAATACAGCATGCTACACTTGAGCTTTGATACCAAAAAACCAGAGAAGTTAAACTGGTTTCTTTACAACCAGTCTTAAACCTCCAACATTCCCAATACATAAATCAAACTGACAAAACATTAAGCAAACCTTTGGCCAGCACATTTTAACCACCATTCTGGAGAAATGCAGAAATTCTGGTTTAACCATTCATTCTGTAGAAAGACATTACAATACAGTACAGTACAATACAGTACAATACAATACTATTTTCCTTCCTTGCAGTGCTACACAATGAACTTTGATTCTCTAAGGAATTTGCACAGGGAGCCACCCACTATTCTTTGTTAAAAATATTGCACAGAAGAGCAGAAGTGAAAAATGAAGTTCACTGCTTTATCAGAGGTGCCAAGTTTACTGGCTGGCACGGACTAACTAGCTGGAAACTTTGGCCCATCAGAGTTTATTCTGATAAGTTATCTCCAGCTGTTGCAGGGTAAAATTCTCAGAAAATAGATGCCATTGCTGTTGCTTTCGGCACTTGTGAGAGGTGAGCTGCAGATAGGCTGTACTCATTCAACATCTACCCTTAATCTTCATCACCACCAAGAGAATTCAGGTTTAAAGGAGGTGCCACGACTTGTGACTGCGGTTATTTTTCAAGACTGTAAGAATGAGTGAAATCCTTTGTGTGTCACTGAAGCTGAATGTGAGCCATGTCCCAAAAATTAAGAAAAAAAATCTGTTGGGTTTCACAGGACTTGGACTGGGTCTATTGCAGTGGAAGAAACAAATCAACTACATTTATTTCTTCAAGAAGAGTAGTCAAAAAACTTGAATTCAAGTCAGTAGAGCTCATCAAGCAATAGCTATATTTTATGTGTTTCTGAACATATTGTAAAAGGTCATGAAACTTTGTAGGTGGCTTGTTTATTCAATAAAATTTAGTGAAGGAAGGAAACTTGCACTCCTCCTCATGGAATTAATGGAATGTCCACAGATTTTAACAGCACCTCTGTGGAAAGCCAGTAGCAGAAAGATTGCATTCAGGCAAATTTGGCCACTCTAACGTGCCCCTGACCTCCCTTATGTAGCATTAATATCCATTTATTTGCCTTGTCAAGGGAAGAGTAGAGGGAATACTGAGTGGCAAGAATGAGTGATAAGAGTCCCTGAACTGGTTTCAAAAGTAGAGGGGGCACAATTTCAGAGAGGCTTTTCAGAGGCTAAAAATGAGATGGTGCACCTGAAATTTCGGAACTAAATGACTGAGTAACTTCACAGAAGTTTTAAAGAAAACATGAATGAAATGTATTGGTATTATAAAATCTAAGAATATGGGGCTAGAATTTGCCCTTGGCTTGGAAGGTTATGCAGGGCTCACTTATGCTGCTGAGCAGCTTTGTTTTGGCTGCTCTGGACTGGGAAGGCAATGTCATGTCTAAGTGTATCATGCAGTGAATGTTAACAGCTGGAAAAAAAAAATGGAAAAAACCCTACACTTCCAAACCAAGAATAATCACTTAACTCTGTTAAGAGTTAATTATGTACATTATAAAGTTAAGGGCCAAGTCCTGCAGTCTTGCCCAGGAGGAACAGTCAGCTCCAGCACAAGGAAAAGACAGAACTTGGCTTCCATCCCTCACCTGAAGCTTCCTCTTCAGGGCTTCTCTCACCTCTTCTTGTAGATCATTCAGGTCATCACTGAGGTAAGAGTTCAGGTTGTGATCTGCATACTCTGGGAGACTTTTGCCAAGGCAGTATGACATGGACTGGGAGCAGGCGGCATGTCAGGGATCTTTGCTTAGATCTTTTCTTGGGATGCAGTCAAGCACATTTCTCCAACTCTTTTCAACCTGTAATACCATGAAAATCCTTTATTCTGCTTCACAAGAAAGTAGTTTTTCTTGTACAAAGGCAGTTAATGCTACCATTGGAGGCTAACATTGCCTTTTCCCAATAGGCACCTGTATGGAAATTAGGATAGGGCGAAAAGCACCAAGAGCTCAATTCCAAATCATCTTGGTGCAGCTACCAGGGTGGGAAGCCAATCTTCTACAGAATGGAGAAAAATCTTGCTTTTCTTAAAGTGGGAAGATGCTCACTTTTGTTTTAGGAACCCTTTCTCATTCTCTCTTGCTGCACAGCTCCTACACTCATTCCATACATATGCATGTATTGATGATTCACTAGAGCTACTGTCAAGGACACATTTTCCCCTCAGTTCCAGCACACCCAAATATATAGTAAAATGCCTTCTCCTGCAGGAAATTGGCTCATTCCTGCTGGAGGAAGGCAAGGTTACTGCTTTGCCATCCCTGCCATGTAAGGAGGCACAGACATGGCTTTTCAAGGCTCAGAAAAGCAGTGTGTTTTGCACCAAGTGGAAGTGACCTGCCTCAGATCTGTAACATCTGTAGTTACAGATCTGTGTATGACTTCTCTCCAACTCAGAATTCAACACTCCTTGTCAGAGTGCTGGAGATGGGAATAGAAAAGGGGTGAATTCGAGGTCTTTCCCTGCTGCATGGTAAAAAGAGGCTCTGTTCCTCCTGCTTGCCTTCACCCCAGGTAAGGCCTGTGGATGCCTTCCCTGCAGAAGGAAGTATTTCAGAGTTCCTGTGTGCAGTGCACACAGGTAAGAAAAACCTGGCCTAAGTGTGAAAAGACAGATTATAGTGAAGAAAAAACAACAACCCAACAAAAACTTGCACAGCTCCCAGAATTACGTTATTGAGGACGCTATTTGTCATCTGCTGTATAACAGAGCATACATTTCAAAACAGGCTGGCAATTCCATTTCATTCACTCTTCTCTTTCCTATTCCACAAGTGTCATTGAAGGTAAGCAGCAAAGTCACCCTCTTCATGAATTTCTCAAACTGAAATGCTCTCCCGAGGATTGTTATCCTGCTGCTATGTGATCTAGTCTGGAAGGCTGCACGTACCAAATTAAAGAGAGCTCAATGAATCAAAGCTGAGAGACTTGGTGCTGAGATATATAATGAGCACAAGAGCACATGAGGCCCGGTCCTGCTCCCACAGAAATGAGCAGCAAGGGTCTGATTCTGATTTTGCTGATCCAGCTATAAATCAAGAGCAACTTCACTGAAGCACACGTGAGTAAAAAGTGAACAAGCAGTCTTTCAGCCACTAAATTCCCAACATATCGTGCACTGTATTTTGTACAAAACATTGTCCCAGCTTGACTTTGTCTGCATGGCCATCCTGGGACAAAATGGTGAGGATATATTCTCAGTGTGTCTTAAGGGAGAAGCAGTTATGATCCAGCAGAGGAGTGGGTTGGCAGAGCCCCCTGAGCCCCACCAACTGCCCAGCTGAACGAAAATAAACAGGGAGCCTCTCCAAGGCTAAACTAAGCAAGCATACTTCTCTTCCCCTGCTGTACTTCAGATCCTCCTGAGTCCTGAGCTGGAGGCAGGTTTTGATGACCAGATACCTGTTAAGAGATTCCATAAAATTTTATGTGTTTATGAGTATTGTTTATTCAAGCAAAATTGACAGTGCAGCTGAAAATCCCGTTGTATTTTAAGACTTAAAACAATAGAGAGCATCAAGCCACAATATGTTGTAACAGCCAAAAGATTTTCACCAGGACTTGTTAGAATTGCAATGGCAAGGAAATTAATTAGTTGCAGCAGAGTGGTTATAGTGGTTTGGAGGGGAAAAAAAATACAAATGGTATTTTTGTTAAGGTATAGCAAGATAGCAAGGCTGAAGCTTTGAGGAAGGAAATTGCCCATATTTACCAGAGGAATGTATGATTTTGTGATGTTCTTTGTAAATAGGATTGCACCAAAGAAGACCATCACTACTGAAGAGAAGAATTGCACTCCTATCTTATCACCTTTTTATCTTTTTAATGAGAATTGCCTGGCAAAGAACCCTACACTGGGTCACAACACGGCCCAAAGAGGATTTATGTTTGAGTAGTGACTATGTATTTGTAGCCTATTATTACTGGACATTACAAGAACCGCTGAATGAAAAATGGTCCCTGTCCCAATTAACTTTTAAATCAATTACACAACTCCTTTTTTCTACAAGCTAAAAGATGCAATAAGACGCAGACTCTTGTCTTGCTACTGTGGCTTTTGTTTGTTTTTACTTCCCATCCCAGGGCTTTAGGGAGTGTATTTCTGCTAAGTATTTCTGCAGCTGTTCAAAAGCAATCTGACTGCACAATGCAGTATCTAAATAATTGTCTCGGGTGACTATTAAAGCCTGCTGCTGCCCCATAAAACTACGAGGAGTAATCTTGCACCACAGCAGAAAACATCCAAGAGCCAACCCTGTGGAGTGTCATTTCTGTTAGGAGAGAGCTGCTGCAACTGAGTGGAGATTCAGGAAGGCAGAAGGAGCCCAGGGAAGGCTCTGGACCTTAAATTGTTTCTTTTCTTGCCGACTAAGCAAAGCTGCTGATTGCTAAATATTGAATTGTCTGTATTCATCCCCGGCCAGCTGAAGTCAATGGACAGACACGGAGGAGGACTTTAACCTGCTACACGTGGAATGTTTGCCTTTCCCTTTGCCTCTCTGTCTCTCCTTAAAGCCTTTTATACACTGCACTAAAAGAACCCCTTTAAAGCCTAAAGTATGGTAATATAGTTTAATTGTGGTTGGTTGGGCTGTTGGGGATAAAATGAGCTGGTTCAAAGGAATTTTGCTGACTCTAAACTTGGCTCTTCACAGAGAGCTGGAGGAGGGGAGATTACTAATAAAAATAGCTGTGCTACCTGGGGAAGCTCTGCATACTGAAAAGGTGCTGTTAGACTAGGCCCTACAGTTGCAGATAATTGATTTTTTAAAGCAGTGACATTTGCCTCACACTGACTACACAGCCTGCCTCTTAACCCTTCTGTAGGAACAACTCACACACAAATGTAACTCCCAGACAAGCACTCTCCGGGCTTTTCTAACTCTTTTCTAACTTAGCAAAACCCACTCACATTGCATTCATTACACAGCTCCTTTCAATCTGGGAGTTGACACAGCCAAATGGTTGGAGGCAGAAATCTCCTTTCTTTCCTGCAGGATGAAAATAGACACCCCAAATTTGGGGGGCCTGTTCCTTCTCCCTGCATCCTCTGATGCAGACCTTCCACTGAATCCCACACACAGTCCACCAGGTAGTGACAGCTGCCTGTTGGAAGGACAAGTGATTACTACTGATCAATATTTTGCTTAAATGGAACATTTAATTCTTTCAGATGGTTATTCCTCAAAAATAACCATCTGGGCAACAATAGCCCTCTCCTTCCCTGCCTTCAGCTCTCACAATCATCACCAAAATGCCAGGCAGAAGCTGCTCTATAAGCTAAGCATGGTTCACATCCCATTAGTGATATATATATGTACAAATAAAGCGTTAAGAAACTCCAATTTTACATGACTAATAATTAGTAATGTAATAATTTAATAATTTAATAATGTGTAAGGATCAATTAGCCTATTGACATTCAATTGTGATATAAATCCAGTTAAGAGTAACAGAAACAAAGGTTCAAACCATCCCAGAGTAGCACAGAAACCTCATGAGAAAATGAGAAAATGAGCTTGCTTCAATCCACAGGGCCAAGCTCTTTCACTGCCTTACATAAATAGGTACCTCTACACAAGCAGTACAACGTAGCAGCTGGGAGAACTTCAGAAATCAACTTTATAACTCCACCAATTTATCTATAGACATACTAGGCCTGTCTGTTTGCAGGTATTTCCAATAACTGTAAAGCTTTTGCTTGTTTATTTACAGAAGTATCTTGTCTGCAGAGATAAGTTAGCAACTTCTTGCTAGATACTTTTTATCATTTCTGTCTTCCCAGCAGCTCACTCAAGTCTTCTGTGTGCAGTTGGAATGTCACTGTGGAAAGAAATCTTCCAGTCTGGTCTCCAGCTTTATAATTTCCTTCTCTGGAGCAGAGAAGTAATACAATAACAAGTAAAACCCACTGGACTCTTATATAAATTATCAGAACCTCAATGTCTTAAATATCATTTTGCTCTCTACACGCTGTCATTTCAATCTGTGAAGTGAAATTTGAAAAGTGTTCTGCTTTTATAGTGAATACTTCCTCCTTCTGCCACTTCAGTGTTATTTTAAAGGATCAGATTTTGTTCTGTGAGCTGTGTGTAACAATGTTTAACAAATAACTCTCTCATTGCATTAGTTTAAAAGAAAGTTACTATGCGAGCTTCAAAATCTATTTTACGGGCATATATCATCTTTCTTATGTAATTTAATAGTAATAATATCTTGCTTTCCTAACCAAAACAATTGTACAGCTCAAATAGCATCACAAAGGCTGAGTGAAGCTTTCCCCCCCCGTTCAGCATGGGGCTCTAAACGCCTCACCTCACCACACATGCATTACTGCCAGCTGCAAAGGTGGCTCTGTGCTGCAGACTTCTTTTCAGGAGCAACACGCCTGCTGCAGTATTCTTATGCAGTGAAAAAGGAATGAAGGCAAAAAAAAAAAAAATCAAGCATAAACCTAGTAAAAAGGTTTTTCTGTATGCCCACCAATCCCTTTCTGAGTTGTTCTTCAAGTGGGACATCAAGCTGGTAGGGCACAGATTACAGATAATTTTCCTGTGTTGTACTGTTTGTTATGATTGCTCTGCGCCTGCCTTTTTATCTGGAAGGTTTTAAACAATTTTAGATGATAACTTGATAATGATCAGTAAATGAGCTTTGTGGGGGTCTCTGCACAATGTATAAATGATGTATAACTGGGCTTGTAGCCAGCAGATGGAACCACTCCTGTGCTTTGTGGAGTTTGTACCTTTTTCTCTCACTGCCTGTTGGTCACCACCCACTGGGACTGGTCACTTCAATCATTTTCTACTGTTTCTGTCTCACAAGGGAGCGTCTGGAATTCTGAAAAAAAAATGGCAAATTCCAATACTGAGAACTGTTGTCCTCTAAACAGTGGCATGGATAAAAGATTGGATGGACACTGCTGTTTCAGTGCTAGAAGCTCTACCAAAAGGCAACTTATGCCAGAGAAGCCTTCACTGAGCTATACCCAGCAGGAAGCATTCCTGAAGAATCTTTTCTTGCTGTTTTTGAAGCAGGTCCCAAAAGAAACCAGACAGCAGCTTGAGATCTTCTGAGGAAGTGTGTGAATCACAGCGAAATTACATAGGTGTCAACACTTAATATAGTGAAAGTGCTTGCTAACCAGAAGGTGCAGGTTTCAATAGAGTAGCACAAAAAATAACTCCAGTTCATCATACTATACATTTTTGTAACCATTTCCTTGTAGTATTTAAAGAGCATTTCAGATTTTAAGTCAAAATATGGATTGGATATTGTGTTCATGATCTGATTAGTGTTCACCAGTGCTCTGCAAAGCACTGGTTTATTTCATGGAGCGGGTATAATTTGCCCGTATTACTTGAAGAAAAAACAGATTTATATTATCAAGGGGGTGGTGAACAAACACTTGAGGTGTGGTGAAAATGTACTATTGCTACCTTCTTTACCACTCTAATTATGGTGAATAAATGGAGCCAGAGGAGGAGACAGGACAGAACGAGTCTGATCAATACTTGCCTCTCTTTTGCCCTCCCTGCAGTTAAAAGAGAATGACTGCACTTATCTGGCCTTCTTGGGGAGTATCCATTCCTTGCTGGAGGTTAAATGGAAAACGCTTTCACTCCTACTTTTATGCTGACCCTAAACTCGTGTCCTGATTCTACTGTCCCTGGCTACACGGATAGTTCTTCAAGTCGATGGGAAAGCTGTCATGAAAAAGGGCTGCTGACAGGAAGGAGGCTTGCAAGATCAAGCCCTTCTGATGAGCACAGCCCTGGGCTCTGGGCTGATAGGGCATCCCTGATTTACAGGAGCAATCCCATCAGCATCCCAGGGACAATTCACATGAGTAAGAACTTGGGAATGGGCCCCTCAGGAGCAACTATCACCGCAGTTATGGATCCAGCCACTCGCACCACAGCCGTGCCCAAACGTTCTGCAGGCACTCCATGCTGTAGAGAAGAAAACAGACCTTGGGCACAAGTTCACTTCTGCTTTACAGGCTGGGGCCCCACTTTGGCACTCTTATTCTCTGCCCTCAAAGAGTCTTCCCTCTAAGAACCTTTTAAGTGGTTCAGGGTCTGCAAGAAATCTTGGCTTCTCTCGTTTTTTTTTTCTTTTTTCCCTCTCTACCTTTCTTTTTTCTCCAGTTTGTTTCAGTCTTACTTTAATTTTTTTTTTTAAATTTCCCCTTCTCAGTTTTCTGTTTTTTTCTGATTTCTTTAAAAAATAGTTTCCTTTTAGTTTTTACCTTCCTCTTTTCATTTATCTTTTCTTTTTCTCCTTTCTCTTATCTTCTGTTGCCATCTCCTTCTCATTTTCTAAATATTTTAAATATTTTTCTCTCTTTTCTATTTTTTCCTTACCCTGCTTTCTTTTTTTTTTTTTTTTTAATTATTTCTCTTGTCTCCTTCTTTCTTCTTTTTCATCCCTTCACGTACTTCTCCCTTCCTCCTAGTCTTCTTTCTCAGAATTAGGGGTATTCAAAAAGGGCAGGAAAAAATTAACAAGGTGTTTGCCTCAAAATTCAAAGACTCGGAGTATAGCAGCTTTCCCAGTTTCAGAAGTGCTTTTTCAAAGTCACATAAATCAGTCTGAATTTCCAGAATCTGAAAAACTGGAACGCAAAATCCAAAGGAAAGCACAGAAATAGTAGAATTAGAATAGTAGAATTTCTACATGCATTTATACTTTTTTTATGGCCTACCTACAACGAATGAAAATCACCTTTTCCCTGGTTTTCTGTTGTTTCCAGGTGTAGTTCTGAGAACTTGTGTAAATCAATTACCAGCTTTTCTTCTCAAGTATAATAATGTGTGTTTAGTTTTACTGGTAACTTAATAGGTTTATCTGCTTTTTAAACTGACTGTGGGTAAGGATTAGAATGCCAAACAAACAAAAAGGTGGCAAGAGAAGATAACTACAGTTTTATTTCAGTCACACCCTGTGATCATGATATGCATTAGGTGCAGTAAAAAAACTCTGAAGACACAATTCCTGTCTTGAACTAAGTCACGAGCTGCAGAAATTCCTCTGTGTTTTTTGAAATAAATCCATTCCCTGGGATGGACCCGAGCTCCTGTGAGATTTTTTGTTGATTTCAGCAGAAGCACTATTTGCTGTGTTCTTAGTGAGAACCAAGGTTGTTGAACCCAGCTCCTACCAGCATTTCAAAACAGCTGTGATACTACAGCTCTTGCTCAAATGAGTTGTGCTGTGTCTTATGATTTTAAGAAGAGTTACTCAGGAATTTGAGATGAGATGATAGGACATGAAATGAAGCACAGAAGCAACATCAGTGAGCACTGAATACACGTACCTAAGAGTAGAGATTTTTCCATAAGAATGCAGCTTTAAAAACTGTATCCTTTCCTACGGTGTACACATCTTTAGGATTAGTTTTGAAACCTTTCTGGGCACCTGAGTACATTTATGTCTATTTTTTTTTTTAAGTCTTGCTTAGTCACAAGCATTGCTCCTGTTGAAGAGGAGTGCTGTGGGGATAGCATAAATCTCCTTGAAGAACCAGCAGGAAGCTCGGACACCAGGTTCCCTCTGTTCATCACATTGTGGCACACTGCTAGGAGCAGTCTGTGGCCAGCTGAGGAGTTCCTGAATTTTCTGTTTCACTTTGCAAAGCGACACGATGCGTGTCTATTGGAACAGCGCTGATGGCTTGCCAATACAAGCAGCTTGGCAATACAGGTTTAATTTTCTTGCCCTTTGGTAAATGTCAAGGCCCACCAGAATATGAAAAAACACCAATCACTTGTTTTAAAATTTTAAAAGTTTATTAGCTATAAAAGCTTATTGGCTATAAAAATAGAGTAATAAGAATTTGGACAATCAGAGTCAGGACAATAAAGGACAATACAAAACAAAGAAATATGGAGTGTCCGGGTGCCTTCCTAGGGCGATGTATCCCTGAAAGCACACACCCTAACAAAGGATTACCCCTTAAAAGCAGTAGCTTGTTGCATATTCATACATCTTATACATGATGCATAAATTCTTTTTAAACAAAGGGTGTTCTGTGGTCATCATCAACTTCTTCCCCTTAATCTTAGTGGCTCCTTAAAGACGGAGAGGAGGTGGGAGGATGTTTGTCTTTTCTGATAAGGAGGCAGTAACTCTTAGGTGTCTTGTTGCTGTTACCTCTGTGAGAAGAATTTCTTGATTATCTCATCCCTTTCTTGAGCTAGTTAAAAAAATATCTTACATCGCATAGTTTCTATTTTAACATTATATTATAACCTACAACTGTATCTACCACGCTACTTTAAAAAAGGTTAATAGAGTAATACTAATTAATACAACATAACACATATAGTATTCACTTTAATATTTGCGAAGAGCCAATCATTTAATATGCATTTTCCACAAGAAGAAGGGAGGGGACAAATACTGAGACTTTCAGGTAAGCTTTGAGCCCTCTTGGCAGTTTGCACAGCAGCTGGACTTGGCTGTCACGATGAGTGCCCGTCTGGGCCACAGCCTTTGGCTTCCCGCTGTACAAGGGTGGGAAAGCAGGGCTTTTTCCGCTGTCCAGGGGTGGGAAAGCAGGGCTTTTTCTGCTGTCCAGGGGTGGGAAAGCAGGGCTTTTTCTGCTGTCCAAGGGTGGGAAAGCAGGGCTTTTCCCGCTGTCCAAGGGTGGGAAAGCAGGGCTTTTTCTGCTGTCCAGGGGTGGGAAAGCAGGGCTTTTCCCGCTGTCCAAGGGTGGGAAAGCAGGGCTTTCTCTGCTGTCCAAGGGTGGGAAAGCAGGGCTTTTCCCGCTGTCCAGGGGTGGGAAAGCAGGGCTTTTCCCCGCTGTCCAAGGGCGTTCAGACAGCAGGGCTTTCCCCACTGTCCAAGGGTGTTCAGACAGCAGGGCTTTCCCCGCTCCTTTTCACACCTCCTGCTCCTCTTTCTCCCCGGCTTGCCGCGCTCCGGGCCTGACCGGCCGCCCCGAGCCCGCGGGGCTCCGTGAGGGCGGCCCGGGCGGGACCCGCCTCCGCGGCCGGCGGGGCGAGGCGGGGCCGGGCCGCAGTGTCCGCCGGGGAGCAGCGGGGCTCGGATCGCTGCGGGCACGGCCGAGGTGCGGGCGCTGCGCGGGGGCGGCGGGGCCCGGGAGCCAAACCCGCCGCGGGTGCGGGAGGGCGGTGCGGGAGCGCTGCGTGAGGGGCCGCGGGAGGAGCCGGCGAGGCGGCATCTCCCGCGGGGCCGGGAATCTGCTGCTGGATTGGGAGCGGAGCCGGCGGCCGCACGGGGCTTGGAGAAGTCGCGTTTGAAACACGCACAGACAAGTGGCCCCGGTGCGGCCGCGGCCCCGGTACACGTGTGGCGGGGGCGGCGGGACGGCCTGAGCCCGGCCGCTGCTCCGAGCGGCCTTGCGGAGACATATTATTATTGTTCTTACTATCACTCATGTATATCAGGCACAGAACCCCGTGCCGTTCGCGTACTTGGGGTGTGTTTTTGCGGTTGCTGCTGCTGGGTCCCGAGTTTTTCGGTGCCCTGCCATTTTGCGCTGAAGGCAGCTCCGGGGCGTTCTGGGAGCTCGGGGGGCGGCGAGGGAAAACGGAAAAGTCTGGCGGAGCGCCGAAGGTGCTGCTGAGCGGTGTCCCCTGCCGAGGACTTGGCATCATTCTGGGGTGCATTTTCAGCACAGCTTAGGGAAAAATGCTCTGACACCGCGGATTTACTTTATTTTGTTGTGTGGAACACTGTGTGCTTTTTTGCTGTGATACAAAGTTAAGACTAGCAGGACAGTTCTGTTACGTTAACAAGACTGTTAAAATGAATAGGAACAGTGACTGTCCATGTCTGAGAAGAGTCTTCGCCAAGTCACCGTCTACCTTGGGAACTGGACTGTAATGAGAGAGGAGGGAGAGTTACATTGAATTAATTTTAATTTCCCAGGGTCCGCAGACCCTTTGCTAGGCCCAGTGACCCAAGCGCTGTTTTAGAAAGAAAAAAGGGAGCAGAATCCCATCACCACAGCAGGCAGGTCCAGGCAAGGTGAGCAAACAGCTGCTTACCTCCATCCTGCCCACTTCCTCACCGAGGACGTGCCTTCAGAGCAAGTCTTCCATAGTGCTCTTTGCTCATCAAGTTCCCCTTCTTTGGCAATAGCTGACTGTGCTGAAAGCGAGATGAGGGCTTGTTAAAACTGTAATCAAGTGAATATTAACGTTTTTATGACTATTGTTAAAATTATATCACAGGAAGTAAGTTAGCTGTAACAAGAAAATGCATTTATCCCGGTCTCTGGTGAAGCTAAGACATCCTAGTTGTATGAATTCCTAGTCACTAAATGCGTGGTTGAAGCACTTGGTGAGGCAAAAGCCTGAGTCTGTGCAGGGCAAAAATTGAATGTGAACGGAGATGTGCTTTTTTTTTTCACCTGCATTCACACCTCAGCACCTCTTAACTTTCTGGTGTTGATAAAAGGTACTGCCTCCATAGGATTGTGGATTTGGTACGGTCTCATTGGAAAGAGACTTCATTAGTTTAAACCTCCCATGATAAAAGCAGAAATAGTCCTCTCCTTTTTGTCATTACAACTTAATCTTTGCCCGTGAGTCATGCTAAAAGCAATTTTTAAGAACAAGGTCTCAAAGGGGAAAAATGCATGTTCAGCTCGGCTTGATCACAAGTTACTGCTGGGTAGGAAGATACCGGTTAGTTTGAAAGCTGAAGTGCAATTATAATTGTGTCATTTTTGCACACAAAAAAGGGTAGGCAATACTAATTTTCCTCTTTACATTTCACAGTTCATAGTATTGTCACACACTCCTTCTATCCTGGTAACTGCTTAGGGAAATTTGCTAATTCAAATGAATTGGTCTAAATCTTTGTGTTATTTCAAAAGAGTACTAATTTCTGTGACTAAGTGTTGTTTCTGCAATTACATTAAATATTTTGGTAGTTTGTACTTTGACAGTTTAATAAGCACTTATAATGGAAGTAAGATTATAATTTATCATCTTAAGGTATTATGCTATTGTGAAAAAAAAAAAAGGGTAGACAGTTGTTATAAAAGAAACTTTTCACAGTGGCAAAATCATGCTGTCATTGCAGTGATGGTAAAAACCAAGGCTATTAACACAATGTTGTTATCAGAACTTTGGATTGCAATGATGTTAGCTTTAACTAACTTTAATGTTTTTTAGAGGTCGTCAGTGAGAAAGGGGAGAAATGGCCAAATCGACGCAGCTAATTGACAATGAAGTCTTCCGGGCTTACGCTACGTACACAGCCATTGTTCTCCTAAAAATGATGCTAATGAGTCTGATAACTGCATACTTCAGGATCACCAGGAAGGTAATCTTTTGGAAATACCGGCTGGGAGAACAGACTGACATTTGTATTGAAATACGAAGATATCACAGCTATGTCTTTTTTCAGCTTCCAAATACTGCTGCTGTTCATTTTCTTCCTCCTCCCTGTTCTGGAGAGATTCTGAGTTTGGTGGTCTCAGTTGGATGATGTTTTTAACCTAATTGCAAGATAATTATGAGACTAAATTATACTTGCATTTGACTTACTCTACTCTTCTAAAACAGTTCTGTTATTTTTAAATAAGAGTTTTTCATAATTTCCATTGTTTTCTGCAAAAAGCTCATGTCCAGGGTACCCACTTTATAAAGAACCAAATGTGTGATATGCAGCCATATTGCATCAATAACCAACTGGTAGGGTCAGAAGAGGAGATAGATTTTTATTCATCTATAGCCCTTCCATCCAATAATTCAAAAGCTTTTTGCATTCCCTCATGATTATAGCAGGTCGGTCACTATCTGAAAAGAAATTGTTGTTTTTCTAGAGTGAGAGGGAGGCTGCAAATTGGATTTTCAATTTTGAAAATATCTGAAAACGTTAGAAAATGCTTGTGGTTATTTGAAAATACTGTGGTTTGATATTTGTGCTAGATAAAAATATGAAAGATTCACTGAGGTTTGCTAAACATTGTAGAAGCTGCATCTACTTTAGAAGAAAGTGCTCATGGGACACGTGTTGTTTTTGTCCTTGGTCTTCTCTAGGCATCTTCTCATGGCCTCTGTAGGAAAGACTTAGTCCTGGGCTGAGAGAGCCCTGAGTGGGCCTCATATGGCTGTTTTTGTGAGATCTGCTTCTGCAAGATGGTCTGTGCCTCAAGGATTTTGGTGTAGTCCTTTTGCTGAAATGCTGCTTTTTGTTCCTGCTTGCTGCAGGAGAACCCAGCTGAACTGCTCCAGGTGGATGCAGATGACAATAGGGCCCTCAGTAATTTGGAGAGTTTGGTTTCGTTGTGTTAGTAATATTACAAACAGAAAAAATAGTAACGTAATTTAAATTTTCTATTAAATATTAAAAAAGTCTTGAAAGTGAAAAATGGGAAAGGAATGAAGCAAGAGAATGTAAAATGTTGCTGATGATACTGTTAACACAACTCTAGAATTCTGAGGCTATATTTCACAAATAGGGATCGAGGCTGCCCTGGAAAGCAATCATGTAGCTCTCCTAAAATCAAAATATTTTCTTGACTTCTATCTGCATAGCCTGAGCAGTCCACAGAATGCATATGTTACTGCATGTGTCAGCAGGGAGAAATCGACTGCAGTCTGCACTGCCTGAATTAATTGTTGTTTTCAAGTAGTGTCTTGCAGTATTTTGTGGTAATAATGGGTCATGTAAGTGTAAGAATTCGTACCTAAGGGAAAAGGGAGACACTTCCTTGGTCATAAATGACAATGGGAATAAGGCTGTTGGATGCTATTGCTGTGTAGACTTCTGCAGAAGGAAGGGATCCAAAAGCACTCTCAGATAACTTGTCAGGAATGGTGAAAAAGAGACTTGAGAGCTTCCACCTTGTAGGTGCCTATGTTCTGCCAGCCCACTGGCTTTACTGCAGGCTTGTCCATCTCACAAGAAGGCTTTATCTAAGTGCATAAATTGCATTGCATTAATTTGTCAGCACACAAATGTACAGGCTGGGCTCAAGAAAGCAGTAATGCAGCAAACATTGTATTACTCCCTGTGCTTTTAACTTCAGGTAAGTTAAGTGAGGTTATTGAGGTAAAAAGAGTGACCTTTATAGCAAGCTGCCTTGACTGGATAAAACATTTTGGCTGCTAATGTCACCTGTGTGCTTGTGATTGCAACAGGCATTTGTCAACCCAGAAGATACAGCATCATTTGGAAAAGGGGAGAGTGCTAAGAAATTCCTGAGGACTGATCCAGATGTTGAACGTGTACGCAGGTAAATACACAGGAACCTGGAAAAGTTATTTTAAATAACACAATAATATTAAATCAAGGAGTTAATTTCACCCCATTCCCTGTCAAGCCTGTGTGTGTTTTATGGTGCTTTATGTAGCACAATAATTATGTACATTAATTAGTTTAAGTGAACAAACCATTCCGCATTCAAATGGTCAGTGTGCATTCTAAAAACAATGCGCCACTGTCTGGTTATAATAGCTGACTCTTGGGTAGTGTCCTGTCTGCATGGGCAAAGTGGTGAGAATGCTGTAAAATATGAGCATAACTTGATGTAGCTCATGGCAAAATTTTCTGTTTCCAAAGTCCTAAATTTCAGGATGCTGTTTGATACACCCATGCTAAAAAGGAAAGCTTTAATTGAATACCTTCCATGCTTCTTTGATGAAGCTAAGTTTATTTTTATACCAAAAACTTGAATGCCAGTGAATTCCTCTCATTTCAACCTCCATTAGGGAAGATCTTGAAAATATATACCAGTGCTGTTTTAAGAACTCTGCATCCTTGCAAAGAACGGCTGTTTCTGTATGTCTCTTATGGATTATAATCTCAGAAAGAAGAGCCTAATCTGAGTGGGCTGGAAAGATGTTCTGCTCCTTCCTTTTTCTTTTCATGCCCCTGAGTAGTTCAGGGAAGTTGTTGCTTAATTTCACGGGTGTTACATAAAAGTGGAAACTTTTATGGTGAGTGGCAATTCCTTTCTCTTTTAAATTGTGAGAGCCCAGCTAAGTTGAGAATAACTTTGTGACCCATTTAACTCAAGTTGTTGTGGTAGAGAAATGACAGCCACCTCGGTAATTTTCACAGAACAGATTTTTCAAGTACTAAATTTTCCAGTCCTATTTTGCTGTTTTGTAGAGTTTTTCAGACATCCCCAGACCTAGTAAGTGAGCTTGGTTCTACTTACTATGTTGGTGTTGCAGCATCCATATTTTCCTTCCAGCTGTGGTTCTTAGTGGAAGTTTAATACATTTTCTTCTGCACGTTTCATGGCAACAGATAATGCCACATAGATTTAGCATGGCTTCTCTTTTGCATAAGTGATTGGAATGTGTTCCGTTTATGGGGAAAAAAAAGATTTTTTTTTTTCAAGAAAAAAGATTATTTTCTTCAGAGTATTTTTATGGGGAATGAGAATAAAAAATCTGGAGGGATATGTTTCCTTGTAATTATAAATATATTCTAAAAGCAGCTGCAAGACAGTGCCATGATGTGATTCCAGTTGGCTCTGAAATTTGACATCATTAGTAAGGCTTAGACATTGTTTCAATCAGTAAATTGGGCTGGAAGTACAATTTATCTAAAGAGGTGAAGGGAGCTGGGAAGATTTAGGAAGGGGTGTGAAAGAACACTTCAAGATATGGAGTTCAGTCTCAACACATTTTTAGTAAATTATGGTTTCAAAATTTCAAACATTTTTTCAGCTATTTTAGTGCTCAAAGTGAAGAAAATTAACGAAAAGCGTAACTGTCACACCTGTTAGATGTTCAAAAATAACCTTCTTCAAGATGATGGAACTTCATGAACATTTGATGAACATAGCAGTTCCTGTGTAGGATATCACATATTTTCTTTTATGGTCACCACAAACTGGATTTATGGGATTAGGCCATGAACTGTAGTAGCTTCAGTCACAGCCCTCCAGTTAATTGATGTTAATTGAGAGAGGCTCCAAGAAAACAGCTACGTCTTTTCTTCCCTGGCTTTGCATTCTTGCACACCCAGGGGCACTCAGACACCTCATGTAAGTCCTTAGTATTACCAAGATCCTGGGGAAAAACTAATACCTTTCATACAGAAGATCAGAAGCTTAAAAATGTGGGGTGCAGCAGGAGGGACCAGGGTGATGTCAGGTGAACACACCAAAATTGTTTCAGTAACTGAATCAGGTCCCCTCTGCAGAGGAAGCCAAGAGTTGTTGAATAGTCACATGCTCTGAAGATGCTGAAAAATAATAAGGTTTGAAGTGGTTTATGCAACAAAATATAACACTTAAAAATAACTTTGCTTCTTTTTCCAGAGGCCACCTGAATGACCTGGAAAATATTGTCCCGTTTGTTGGCATTGGACTGCTGTATGCTCTGAGCGGCCCCGAGCTGTCCACGGCCCTGCTGCACTTCAGGATCTTCACAGGGGCTAGGATCTGCCACACTTTCGCATACTTGATCCCTCTTCCCCAGCCTGGCAGAGGTTTGTCTTGGGCAGTTGGCTACTCAGTGACCTTCTCCATGGCCTACAAAGTCCTGAAGACAGCGTGGCTCCTGTAGCTTCCGCGTCCCCTGCGACATTCCACACAGTTTCCAGCACTGTACGATGATGTCTTGAATGAGCCAATGAGTCTTCCGTGGTAACTGGAGTTCTTCTTTTGAACAAAAGCTTTTTGTTCCTGTTCAGAAATGTTTCTTTTTTGGAGGGAATAGAATCCTTCTCCCTGTATTCCCTGTGCATGGGTTGCACTGCCAAATACTAGATTGGATGTTCCCTTTGCGACTTGTCAAGTGCTTACAATTCTAAACATGCCATGATGCTGTATTGATAGAGTGTTTGATAATTTTCTACAGATGCACTATTTTTGGCTGTAGCTCTGAAGTCTAAATCAATAAAGACAAGATTAAAAAAAAAAAAAAGCCTGTTTGTATTTTTGTTTTCATTTTGACGCTCCACACTGCAGCCAGCAAATAGCATGTCACTATGTATCAGGAAGAGATTCCAATCATTCGGTTCTTTGAAGAAAGCTTACCTTAATAATAAGATATGACCAGTAATGGTAGTGTTGTTGTAAAAAAATCTTTGATGAAAATGTTTGTATAATCCACTTTGGGATTAAAAAACCTAAACCGTTGCAGCTCCATTTCTTTCAGTTGAATAGATTAAAAAGAAAGAATGTATTTGTGCTAAATTCTGTTTGGAGACACTGGTAAAAATTTGAAGTAATTTTTTTTGTTGGGGTTCCTGCAAACATATATTTTGTGACTGGATAAAGTGTAGACCCTTGGTAGAGGATTTTTTTTTTCATCTTTGAATAAATTCAGCATAAAATGAATGACAGTTGCAAATGTAGCTATCAAGTAATCCAGATGTACATATATAATTAGTTTGTGTGTCATAACTGTCATAAAGATGATAGGAAGTTTTGCTCTTTGCTTACATCTTCCTGTGATGTGTTAATTTGAAATACATTCTTTAAAGACTTTTCCTCAGCTTCTTTTTGTTTGGTTGGTTATTTTGGGGTTCTTTAGTAGCTCTGACTTAAATAATAGCAGATTTCAAGTGACTCAGAGAGGTCTTTATATGCAGTGTGCTGGTCATTGAGAAGTTTTAAATGGCAGAAGTCAGGGCACATGTTTGGTTCCCTTTCCTACCCCAGAAGCTGTGGCCCTAAGGGATGGCCCAGAGAGGAGATGGAGAGTTCTCGCTGCTGCTTCCACATGTCAGAGATTTTGTTCTGCTTTTTGCATGGGTGCAGTATTGCATGGGTACAAGAAGTAACACTGGAGGGCTTTCCTACCTACCCACAGTTTGAGGTGGAAGTTGGTGCAGTGTTATGTTAGGCTGCAACTCAGAAGGGTGGCAGGAGGAATGGGGAAGAATTCAGAGAGACTGGTTTAATCCAAAGAAATCTATTGCAATTTATTTAAAAATCCAAAGATTTTTATTGCAATTTGAGTGTAGTGTTGAATCATGTCTCCTAAAGAAGAGAGGCTGGAACTTGGAATCAAGAAGTTAGCACTGATTTACCAAAAGTTAAATCTAACTAATGAGTAAAACAAAGAGCTGGATCCTCTAGAAGGAGGATGAGAGGGATGATGATTAAAAGTTGAACACTGGGGAGCTTCAACTGCTGGCATGGCAGAGTAAGCACACATCAGCAGCTCTGGGTTAGCAGAGACTCCAGCAGGAAACAGGCTTTTGTGTTTCTTCTCACGCCTTTCTCCACCACTTCCAACCTGTGCTGTTTTCCTCCTGTTCCTTCTTCCTCTGCTAGGTTTTATGGGACCTTGAGAGCAGCCACCTTGGATGGTATTGTTGTAACAGAGGCCACCACCAGCTCTTCTGGTTTGAGAAGGAGCAGCGATGGAGGGTGAAGGAGCGGGGCTGCAGCCCGGAGCTGTGTCCCAAACCAGTCATGGTCACAGCCTGCCAGCTCTCATCAGCTTGTGGCTCCTCTGGCTTCCTTATATCATCATAACAGCATCTAAAACTCTTATTTCCTCACTACTTCGTAGCTTGCCTCTTCCTCCCAGCTGTGTGTCATTGCATCCATTTCAAACAAAGGGAACGTAGCCACTGTGCAGGGGGCCCCGTTTGAAATTCAGCAGCAGAGCGAGTCCTCTCCTTCAGCACTGAAAAGGCTCTTCAGACAAGCCTGGCTGTCAATGCCAGGCATATGCAGGAGCAGCATTTTCAGCTCCTTTTGCATCAAGCTTCTGTACAGAAATCATTCCTGGAGACCGTCTTTAATTTTTTGATCTTATATTTGAAACAAAACTGGTTTTAAATCCCTTCCATTTGCTCAGTGGTTGCAAAGCCCAGAACATACACTCATATGTGCTGAGAAGTAGAAAAGATTACTGGAAACCTTTAGAAATACCTAGAGTGATTCAATATTATTCTGTGTTTCTCTTGCATTTATTTTAAACCTATATTTTATTTTCCTTTGCTCCCACAAATACCATCTGTGCATCTGGGCGGGGTACGTGCTCAATCTGGGAAATGTGCCTTACCAGATTCCGTCAAACGCCGACTGCCAGCTCCGCATAAACTCTCTTGGAGTGGCCCTTGTCACACAGCTCTTGCACTTCTCTGCTCCCTGCCCTGTAGAGGTGCACCGTGCCTGTTGTACAGCTGTAAATTTTGATAGGTTGGCATATTTCAGGAGAGCTAGCGAAGGAGAAAGGGTGTGTTAGTCGAAGTTATTACTTGGCTAAACTGAATTTTCACCTTTTAAAACGTGCACGTGGATTTCAGACTGCTGGTATGAGGTCCTCTTGCAAAATCATGAAATGAAGTAACCTGTAACTGATGAAACTACTGACTGTTATCAGCAGCTGTGCTCCCTTTCACCTGGTGAAAGTACAGAAAGGGCTGCTCCGTGGGAGCCATGGAAAAAGAGGTCAAACCATCAGCTTCTATGCTTCACTTCTGTTTATTATGCCCCTTATTCTCACCACCAGTCTTGGGCAACTGGAGAAACGACATTATTTTCATAATTTCTCATTATTCCTGGCATTTTGTGTTCTTCTCCCAGGTACGTTGTGTGTCTTTGAAGCTCTTAACAGTTGACCATGAAGCACCTCAAAATGCCAGCTGACAGAACCTGGTTAGCTGAGCTCATCTCTGAGGGAATTTCATGGGCTGCTTTGTTTTCAGGAGTGTAAATCTGAGCAATTCCTCAGTTTAGTTTTTGGTTGAGTGGGTAATTGCTTAAAAGCCTTTGGGCAAAATTACTTTGTGCTGGTTTTCCTGGCTGCAGACACATGCACTGAAGGCACTGAATTGTTGGGGGAGATGATGACTGGTGAAGAGCTCTGAGCTAGGACTTGCTGTTTGATCATGACTTTTTGTCCTGTCACAATGAAGAATGCATTCAAAACTATAAATGATACATTAAACATTTCCTGGAATTTTCAGAAACGAATGTGTGTCTGAGCTTCACCGCCTTCAAGGTATTTATTTCAAGAAGCTGGGTCAATGCTTCTGTAAGTGATAGAATTGCTTGTCATCAAAATACAGAAGAAGAAAAGCCTGGGCTCTTAACTCAAATCACTTTGGGGTTTGAAAAAACTCTATTTACCTGAAGCTGATTATTGCTTAGCTTCCTAGTTATTTACAGAAACAAATTCAATCTAGATTTTTCATGGCAAATGCTTGTAATGTATATCTTTTCTAAGAGCAAAAAATAAAAAGCAGAACTTTTAGAATACCGTTTTTAAAGTGTTGTTAGTCATTATTCAAGCTAATGGAGTTTTCATTTCAAGGTTGAAAATTAAGAACTTTTCTCTTTTCCAAATGTTGTCCTGCCAACTGAGATGGCACCAAGTGTTCTCTGAAAGGTTGTATTGATGTGTTAAAATGCTCTCATGACTAAATATCTCTGGCTGTTGGACACTTAGAAATCTAATACCTCTTTGTGATTCACTTTAAGTGGCAGTCAGGCTCCCAAATCTTGGTCAGTGACTCCCACTCATAGATTCTGAAGGCTAAAACAGATCATTAGCTCCTTCAGCCTGACCTCTAGTGGAAAAGAAGCCATGGAAGGGCTGCCCTTCTGCGGAGGTTAGTTCAGTCACAGCATGACTTCCAGAAAGGTGTGTGATCCTCGTTCACAGGCTTTGGAAAGCAGGCACTGGTTCACTCTTTTCTGTGACACTGCTTCTCTGGTGTGTGTGTACACTAAACTTATGCTTTAAACATACCATAGTTTGGTTTTGTTGGCTTTGTTTGTTGTTTTTGTGGGGTTTTTGGTGGGGATTTTTTTTGTTTTCTTTTGGGTCTTTTTTTTTTTTTTTTTTTTTTTAATCAAGGCAGTTCTTATTACATTATTGCAGTGCAAGTTGGAATATGAAATATTTGAATCATGGATTTTCCTCCTACAAAGCACTCTGCTCCAATTTAGTAGTGACCATATAATCTCCACTACTGAATGCTTTTACCAGGTGTTAATGTAATGCTTTCACTCTTTGCTGGTAGGCCCTGGTGTGCATCACCACTGACAGCATCATTCTTGTATTTTTTATTCTCATATGTGGGGGAACTTGGAAAGAGCTTAAGAAGAGGAAGTTCCAAGTTCTGTCTTTTTACTACAAAAAAAGAAAAGAAGGAGACAAAAAGAAGACTGTCTCATGGGTACTGCTTGTCCAGTGAGGGGGAATAATTCAGAAGGTAGTGTCAGTCCTGTAGAAAAAATGAGGAGAAAAAGGAAAAGAGAGAACTGAAAGGAAGGAAAGGATAGCTTTGAACAGCATCAAGGAACAAACTGGATGAAGACTGGTAGATGAAGTGTGGTAAGACAAGCAGGTATCTGCTTTATAGAATTGCTTTACTATCTCTTTAAAACAAATTCGTTTTTAAGAATGTTTTTCTTTGTGTATCCAGTCATTAAATATCTGCAAAGAGGATTGTAAATACCTCAGATCAGGCTGGAGAAGACCCATGTGTAGCTAATTCTGTTTAATCAGTTGCCTTAAGGCACCTGTGCTGCACAGACCACTGCAGTGGGAGATGGCTCCTGACATTGTGTGACTAAAAAACTGCCCCCAGATGACATCACACCTGCATCAGGGAGAGGATGATTATTTCCTTTTTGCCTGGAACATCCTATATGGCACTTGCTTTCAAATTTACATGAAACAATTCCTTTTCACTACAATGCTTTCATGGAAACCAGGAAGGACCTTCAGAAAGGTGAGTCTGGGAGCTGGGCAGAAAGGTGTCAGCTCTGGAGGTTGTCCCACATTTCTTGGAAGAATTTCTGAGCTTCATCTCTTTAACCCTCACTGTGGGAGCTGTAGGGATTAGTGTGTGTGGAATTACCACAGAAGTGCTCAAGGTAGGTTTAAAATTCTTAATCTCTAAGTATGTACGAGACCTAAATAATTGCTATAAAGGTAGAACTTAATCTGCTTCTTCTTCAGATAGAAAGTGACACTAAAACCTCAATTTTCCTTAAAGAGCCTGCAGTTATGTTCTAAGTGTGCATGACTGCCTCATTTATTTAATACTGGCAACTATACAGTGGAAAGTTGTTTACTGGGGCATTTTCACATCAAAGCACTCCATCTTACAGGCTGCAATTCCCAGAGAGCAGGGCTGGCACCTCCCATACTTGTCATGTGAGGGCTCCCTCTGTACTCTGGAAGGGTGTTTTCACAAGAATCCGTTTGTTCTGACCACTCTGGTACTAAAGTTACTTGGGACCATGTAGCTCGTGGGGTTTTGTTGTCTCTCCAGCAATTTGGAGTTTGCTGTTGATCTCTCCTTGTCTTCAGCTGGGAGAGGGTTCCCGTGCTGCTGCTCTGCCTCCTTAGCTGACAGATGGCTTATTCCACCAGTTCTGCAGGATTCTAATGGCAAATTCACTGCTAATATAAGTGACAAACACCACATTTTATCATTTGCTCATTGAGCGAGCATTCAGAAGTTTTTCCAGACTGAAATCTATTTTGATGCTGGGCCCTTGGGTGGAGCTTGATGTACCTACTTTCAAGGTAAATGAAATCAGTTCTGCAGGTCCTCTTGGTTTTCCTGAGGGTTATTTTGCAAGTGAAAGCCAGGCTACAGTTTCCTTATTTGAATCTGGGGTTCAGTGGCAGCATTGTTTGATGGTGGCACTTTAATTTAGATTCAGTTCATTTAGAGGAATCCAACGTTCTTCAAACGAATCAGACTCGCAGTTATTCCCACTGTAAGTGGCAATGTGTTAGAAAAGAATAAAATAACCAGATTTTTCCTTTCTGTTATTTCAGTCTTCCCTTCAAGCTTTCCTCGTTCCCGATGAGAAACCAGCAGTTATCTCAGATTCATGGGCATGGCAGTAGGTTTTTGCTTCTTCTCCTCATTCTTAATTTTGTCCGTGGTACCACTAGGTGTCCCTCTTTGGCTTTTTTTTATTAGATTTCAGGACTCGACCTGTGAAGAATAAAGTAGCTGTGCTCTGCATCTCTGGCAGATTAAGTTGTAAGGGGAAAATATTTTGCTAGATTTAAAGAAGACATTTATAACAGATATTAAGACAAAAGAGTGTCTCTGTACAGTAAACTTGCACTAAAAAAACTTTATGGAAAAAGTGACCTTTGTGAAAACAGAATATGTAACCTGTGGCTGAAACATTAGAATGTTTTGTATTGTTTAGCTTTTCTAAATTAACAAGGCACCAGGTAACTGCAACATCTGAATTCTACCGAGGCTCCTAGAAGACGATGCAATTTTTATTTTAATTGCCTGCTATTGTTATTGTGTTGTGTAAACACATTTTACAAATCGTATTTAGCAGTAGAGTAAACTGAATGGGACTGAGGCTGTTCAAAAACTTGGAGTAAAGAAGCAGAAATAAAGCTCAGAAGCTGTGTCTGTCTGTCACAATATCCAGAGGAGAGACTCAGCACGAATAGTTTACTTCAAATTACCTTGATAGTTATAAAATTCGACTTGGGAATTTTAAGGTGCTGCAAAAAATGTTGCTTGTATTTGATAAAACTGGGATGCCCTATAAAGCAATGTATGCAGAGCAGATTTACTTGTCACACAAAATGCCAGGGAAGTGGTGGGGGGCATCTTTGAGTGATCCACTTGGCACAGAGGTGGAGTACAGTGTCAGCATAATGAATAGCAACTTGCTTGGTGGATGGAAAATATTTTAAATTGAGTTTTTATTTAATGGATTTGAACTTTTCATGCCCAATTACCTTTTTGCTGAAAGAGAACAATAATAATAATAATAATAAAGTGCAAAGGTTCAGTTTCATTCTGGAAATGGGGAAATGTGCTTGGAGAGCTGTCAAAAGGCACAGTTAGATCTCAGGAGCATGCAGCAAGGTAGCTAATGCTCTGGAGTGAATGCCCATCAACTCCTTTTGTGGCTTTTTGTGTCCTTGTCAATGGTATCATGGCAGAATGGGATGAGTCATGTACAGGGACAGATGGCAACAAAGGGTTGGTTAAGGTCAGAGAAGTAATGTCCTTGCAAGGGGGTTTGTGTTATCTCTTCAGTTTGTCCAGTTAAGTCTTGTAGGTGCATGGCTTGTGGAGGAATCCACCCTCCAAAACAAGGATTTAGGGAAACTGTTCCAGGAGATGCATAAACAAATCCTTCCCACAGGAACCTATAGCAGGAATGGAAGAAGGACTGAGTAAAGCAGCAATCCCTGTGAAATTCTGTAGGTCTTTTCCTTCTGAAATAACAGCCTGTTCTCAGTGAACTTCCATTGTAGGAATATTTAACTCCAGGTACATGCACAGCAAGGAAGAGAAGGTCAGTCCTGATGTGTTCAAGTGCACTAAATACAAGTGTACTTTTGGGAGTGTGTTTAATGAAAGAGGACACTGTATGTAAATTATTCAGTTCTCATTGCTATGATATCTGGAAGCAACATATTGACTACAGACCTCAATCAGCAGCCAGTGAATTGAGCAGAACTGTTCCCACAGACTTTCACAGGCGTTGTACCCAGACAAATAGTCTCTGTCATGTTCTAGTCATTTAACTAATACAGCCTGCACGAAAATATTTACTGCCAGCAGCTCTGTCCAAAGAAAATACTGTATTTTGTAAAATTTCAGAGAAAAAAGCTAGATGCCACCTAACTTCAGCTTTACCTCTGCTGTAACCACTCCTAGAAGTGGCTGCTCCATTGTTTACATATTCTTGATCCCAGCAAGAGCTTTATTGATGCTTGGCCTTTGACTTGGCATTACTGATGGCTCATATGGTGCAGTCCTCAGCAGGGGACATGAGAGAGCACCACTTTAAAATAGACCCTGCTGGCCATGTGGTGCTGTTTTTGTTCTGTGCGCTGCTAAAAGGGCCACTGTCAACTTGAAATCTGGTCAATTAAAAGCAAACAGGCTAAGAGGACATGTCCCCAAGTCCTTTCACCAGTTTCTGTGGGATTGCAATCAAGAGAATCGTGTTTTCCTCATTCTTGTTGGTGGCTTTTTTTTCTGTGCGTGTGTGAAAGCAAACAGCTTCAATGATGTGGGAAGGAAAGAGTGGATGTGACCAAACTCAAGGCACACAAAGTGAATAATCCACTTTTGCTTTGTGTGTTTCACAACGTGGGAATAATGTTTAGCTCTTTCAGCTGCTAAAAATTTTGTCTGAAAATTTGCATGGAATGAACTCAGCTGCAGGACAGACAAACTGAGTGGATCTTATGGCAACCTCTACAAACAGTAATTTTAGAAACTGAATATAGCTTGTTAGATCTGAACAAACTTTTAAAACATAGTTTTTGAAGCTTTTTTTTTTAAGTAATTACATTTCTCTGATTTGAGAAACCAAAATATTTTATTTTGTATTTTAATATTTTTACAATGGATGGATTTTGCAACACAACCTGTGGACAGAGCATATATCACACCCTCTGAAGACCAGGGATATCAATGCAGAAGATAGCAACTACTCAGTCGTACACTGAGAGCACAGTGACACAGCTGAGATAATTTTTCAACTGCTAATTTCACTGCTGTTTCTCTTCAAAACAGAGAGGGAAAATTCCTGATCAAACTTGAAGTATTAAAGTGAGACTAGCAAGCATACCAGAGGGTGATCTGAGATTCTCATCTTCTCCGAGGTGTGGGCAGCACAAAGTCCACTGCAGCCCTGGCAGAGGCAGCTGATGGAGTGGTTAATGATGCAATACTTTTTTTAGTAATGTGTCTCATTTGGACACCACAGCACATCCTGTTTGTATTTCATCTGCTTTCCCTGGTATTTTATCTATGTCCACTCTGCTCGCATTTTGACCCAAGGGACTTTTATTTTAATCATTTGCTCTTCCTACCTGAACTTTCTTCTACATACTTAATATTACTTTACTTGGGACTTGAACATATGGAACAGATATTTTTAATTCTCACAGTTAACGCTTGACTGCTTAAAAGATATATTTTTCTACTTTCAAAGAAAGCATTTAAAATCTCCTATATTATGCTTGCTACCTAGAAAAATGTTTAGTGCTGACCAGGAATGCATGCAAAGTGAAACTTGTTTGATTTTTTTCCCCCCCCTGGCAGGACAATAACTGACTTTAGCAAATGAAGAAATTTTACCCAGTGGGGTCTTGAAGCTCCTTTGCAGGCATGTAGGATCATTTGGCCTGCTCATGGAGCTGGTTTTTTGTAGTCATATTGGGCAGGTACCAAATGCTGGCAGATATTTTTTATTAGCAGGACCTCGATGCTGTGAGAATCAGGTAACAGGCAGCTCTGACCAAGAGTAGCAGTTACTTGCTTCTGCTCATAAAACCTCAAAGTTTTATAACTGCAGCACCAAAAAGCCTGTATTCTATCCCAATTTATTTTTACCAAGTCAGGTAACAGCTCTGTGCTTCTGTTTCCAGTCTCCAAACTTCTATCAATAAAATAATTAATGCTTAAACAAATGCTGACTCCTGAAATTTCCTGTTTACATGGCTGAGTTGTATAACACACACACTCACAAATAGGAATAAATGTTCAGCTGCAAGATAAGAAGAGACATAAAGGCAAAGTGCCTAAGAAAATATAAAGCAATGTGATACCTTGGACTTGGAACTGGGAAGCTTTTTCTACTTTCCTTGTGTGACACAAGCTGGGCCACTTCTTTTTGCTTTGATTTTGTTTCTGTCACCGTCCTTTTGGGAGTTTTGAGCAAGTGACTGTGTCTTATTAACAGTGAGATTGGTCCAGAACCTTCTGTAACAGGATCATGTTTCTGGTGGAAGCTGCAATTTTAATTTGTTGCTATAGGTGGTACTGTAATATTAATACATAATATAAAAGAATAATACATAATATAAAAGAAACTTATATAATATCAAAAAAAAAAAAAGGAGGAGGAAGTAACAAAAAGGTGAGAGCAGCCAATAAAATGAATGGTAGCAAATGCTGATGGTTCATTCTGTCTAAGTTCCAGCCGAGTTGATTTCTAAGCTTGAAGGGGACGTGGTCAGATTCACGTGGTGGCTTTTGAGCTGAGTAGTGCAAGTCTGTAGGATGCTTTATTCTCAGCCCTCCTCCACCAAATCTCCCAGAACCACAGTTCACACCCTGCTCCTTTCTCCTCACCTGGTGACTGTCTGTGACAAAACCCTGAGAACTTGGCAAAAATGTCCCAAGATGACCAGGAAGTCTTGAGGTAAGACATGAAAGTTGGATAATGCTTTTCAAAATGAAGAAGATTCTTGACATATAGGGAACCAAAAAACATTTGAATGGAGTCTCATCCATAAGACAAGATTTCATCTCCACAATCTTTTCCATTCTTACCTCTCACTTAGCTTTTCTGGACTGTTGTTTTACCTACAGAGAAGTTTAATAATAACGACTTATTTTTCTTTCATTTTATAATATTGCTGTTTTCAAGTCTATGTAGGGATTACAGGGTCCAAAGAGGAACTGAAATATGGTTAGGCTTGTGCAAGAATCCCTTCTGAGAGAGCTCTGTAGCTCTCCCACTTCCAGTTATTCTTTCCGATCCGTGTTCCTCTGGGCAGAAGTGTGGATGCTGGTGTCAAGCTCTCCAGCTTTCCCTTGGTTACTAAATTTGGGAGTGCAGTACCACGAATCAGTATTCAAGGCAGCTGGATTTCCTCAAAGCTGCTATTCTGACAGGATAATGCTTACTGATCTTCTATAGCAGCATCCGTGATAGCACATTCTCAGGGAACAGTTAGTGTACAATAAAGGTGATTCTTGGGGCTGTTGAGGTCAGCATGGGTCTCCTGCCTTGTCCTACGAGCCCAGTGTTTGGAGTGCTCCCATCCTGGACGGGCTCTGAGCTGCCAGGCAGCAAAGCATGAGTTGTGTGAGCCAGCTCAGGGCCTCGTCCAGCCCAGCCTTGAACCTCTCCAAGGGCGGGGTCTTCACGCTTCCATTGGCGACCAGAAGCATTAATTACTGAAGTCTTGTTATCAACAGTTAGTTGCCAACGTTTTTAAAAAATCCCAGGGTCTTTGGGACAGGTAATATTCCTGATTGCACAGCAATTGCCCTGCTCGCTTCCATAACATTAATGGCAGCAGTAACAGGAACCACCTTTCAGTAGGTGATTGTGCATTTCAGGGTAGACAAAATGCTATAGAGAAGGTATTCCACAGTGTAAAATGTTTGCAGTAAAATCTGAGAGGCCTGGCTTTTTGTGGCATGTGTGGTTTTTCAGATATAGTTATGTTTACTCAGTACCGCCTGTAAAATATATTTTAACTTTCTCCCTCAAAACATATTTCACTGCATCACTATAATATCCCTGTGAAACAAACATTTGGGTTTTTTTAGCATCGAAAGCCATCGTTTCACAAGGCTTTCTGCAAACAGGAAACATAGTTAAGATTTATTTATTATGTAAAATGGCAGGGATTATTATGTTCATTATTTTTAAATTGCACAATGCTTTTACATTAGGATCAATTTTAGAGCACAGGATTAGCTACTAAACTACTGGCAGTTTTGGTGCCTTATTACCTTCTATTATATTCTGAAGTAATTTTCATTTATTTAATTTAAACTTCTGTCATTCTGCTTTTTCAAACCTTAATGTGTCTGCTTCTAAAAATCCACTCGGTGTTTTCTATCTGGGCTGCTAAAGAAGAGCTGTTATTAAGTGATTCTATGGCTTGTTTAGTCCCTTGACTATTCCAAGGCTCACTTTGCTTAATTTAACTACTGTACTTGCCTGCTCCCTCTCTCCTCCCCCCGCCCCTTTTTTGTTCTTAATTGTTTTCAGAGTACTCAACTTCCTGTGGGGAATCAGTCAGCATGCCAGACTTCAAAGCACTTGTTACAGTAGACCAATTTGGCAATATGCTAATTTAAACCTATTTTTATATCTTTCTACGTTGTTTCTACGCAAACAAAGACCATTTTGGACATTAGTGAAAGAGGGAGGTCTTGGGAGATTTTTTTTTATCACCTCAGATCTTACTGGGGGGATAAAGGGAGTGAGTCTTAGCTGTTGGAGATGGAAAATACCTGTAGGGTCTCATTTAATACATCCTTCTCTTAATTACGTACTCCATTTTATTTGCTTTGCCTAATCCAGTCCTGGTCCTTCAAGTGAATCCGCATACATTGGATGTGGATTGGCTTTAAATCAGGGCAACTGGGCTACAGGTCTTACCATATGGCCCTGAGATGTGGGGCCTCAGCTGTGCTAATCATTGTGGCTTCACAAAATGAGAAATTCTAAAAAGTAAAGGAATGCTGAGTTAGACGTTTTGGACCTCTGAAATTTCCGATAACAGTGAAATGAGTTGAATCTATGAAGTTTTTAAGTGTGCTGGGCACATTGCATCTCTAATTACATGCACATTTACAAACGCTGTACAATTTAAGCTGTCAGGCACCTGGCAGGTGAAATCTAGGAGATGTGCACAAAAACAAACTTTCTCTACCTCCTCCCTGGCAGTGGCGTAGCAGAACAGGGAGTGGGGCCGCTGCTCAGCTCAGCACACATCATCTTTGCTGCTCCTTCTTCCTCAGAGGGGTGACTCCTCACCTTCTGCCCCACCTCCAGCTCGGGTCCCTCCCATGGGATGCAGTCCTTCAGGAACAGACTGGCCCAGCATGGTCCTGTACAGGGTCACACGTCGGGCCAGCAAACCTGCTCCAGCTCCTCTCCATGGGCTCCTGCCAGGAGCCTGCTCCTCCAGCACAGGCTTCCCACAGGGTCACAGCCTCCTTTGGGCACCCACCTGCTGCAGCACCCACCGTGGGTGCATCTCTCCATCCCTGTGGCTTTCCATGGTTTGCACCAAAGGAATCTCTGCTCCAGCACTCCTGCCTCTCCTTCCTCACTGGGCTGGCTGTCTGCAGAGTTGTTGCTCTCACCTGTTCTCGCTCGTCCCTCCAGGTACCTTTGCTGTCGTGTGGGTTTTTTCCCCTCTTCTGAAATCTGCTAGCCCAGAGGTGCTGTCACTGTCACTGTCACTGCTGGGCTCAGCCTTGGCCAGTGGTGGGTCCGTCTTGGAGTCACCCGGCGTTGGCACTGCTGGATAGGGGTGAAGTTCTGGCAGCTTCTCAAAAAAAACACCCCTGTAGCCCATCAACTATGACAACTCTGCCCTACAAACCCAGTGCAGGGTGGTTTGGACACAATCCAATTAAATCTTTTGGTTTTTAAATTTAGCATCGTACATCATCTAAGCAAAGTCAATGAAGTCACAGTTCCAACTTCATCCATGTGTGCATCTTTGAGTTGTCTATCCATACAGATTTGGTCTGGATCCATCACAAAACTGTGATTAGGGCTATTTCTGGTGAGATAATGAGAGCTGCCATGTTTGTGCTTCATGCTGGTTGCAGGTAGAGGGTAGAAGATCTGGCCTGAAGTACACTGGGATGATCTTTTGAATGTATCTTAAGTGGCAGGACAAGTTCACTTAGGGTCTGGAAAGAAGAGCATTTTAATATTATTGGGGCCCAGTGTGTCTTGTACAACCATGACCTTGGATTTATCATCTGCTTATAGTTGTCAAGTTTAGCTTTTCAGTGGGATTATTTGATGATAGAGAGAGAAATCCTGGCCAGATTCTGTAAGTCTTCAGTGACGTCAGAATCTCATTCAAGACTGTTATTAGCTTAGTGTTTTGTAATCAATGCCTTTGCAGTTCTTGATTATGGTAATTTCATTAGTGATACTGTTCCAAAATGGCATGGATTGATTTTTGCGAGGAGCGTCTTGTTCACAAGGAAAGAACAGGAATTCCTTTATTCTCATATTCATTTTTCATCAGCACACTGAGGAATGCATTTTCGAACTGTGCTCTCCATTTAAGAAGGCACTTCTGTGCTGGAGGACTTCAGCCACGAATGGAGAGGCTGTTATGGCAGCTGAGGCTGTGTGCTCATAAAGGGCACGCGCAGGTCACCTTGTGAAGAGTTATCAGGAGTCTCTTACGTGGAGCATTTAATTTTTACTGGAGAAGCTGGTGAGCATGAACTCAGTGTAGAGTGCTGGCACGAGGACCCTTCCACGAAGGCTGCAGAGCAGATTCTTGCATCACCTTCCTTCTGCAGAGGGAGCACTGTGCAAACCCTGGGAAAAAAAAGGTGAAGCAACGTCGGAAGATTGTCCAGCTACCACCTGTCTTCATCTTATGGCCTGAGATCGATGCCTTGAGAGGCTGAACCTCACACAGAAACTGGACAGAGCTCAAGAATAAAGCAGGGATTTATTCAAAGGATCTCCTCCATGGATCCACCTTGGGCAGCACCAGAGCCCAGCCAGGGCTGCAGCCAAGAGGAACCAAAATGGTCCCAAAATGCACGAGCGCTCCCGGGGGCTCTCACTGGGATCAGCTCTGCTCCATTTGCACCTTGCAGTTCATTGTCCCATTCCAGCTTTAGCCCAGGCACTCCCATCCTGCTTGTTTGCTCTTTTCAGTTCCCTGTGATTTATTCTTTTTGGTCTGAAGCTTGTAAACAGTTTTCCTTGGTCTCCAGCTGGAAAAGGATTGTTTTGTCTGCCTACCCTGTGAAGAGAAACCTACTAACACTTAATATGAAGCTCAGCTACACACCTAGGCAGCACAAAATCTAAAAAAAATATGGAAGCTAGAACTTAAGGCATCAAGATCACATTAAATTCTTAGAGACCTCAATAAACTAAATATAAAATCAGGCCCTTTGGAGGATCTGATTTGTTGCTGTGATTAGTAATGCTACCTTTTTGGGTGGGTGTGGTCTAAAGGTGTTCTTTATATTTACAACATTAGTTGAAAAATTGAAGTAAATGATGGTTTATTACCAAAGAAAATTCTACTTGAGCTTTACTGCTATAAAAAAAAAAATTAAAGAGACATGTAACCTGTAATTTCTCTTTTTAAATACAATTTACCTCATTAAATTCTTATAATAAATAGTAAAAGTTGGTGGATTTTAAAGTGAAAATTCGATTTGTAAACTATAGGTTGAAATATTTTAAAGCAAAATATTTTTTAATTTTCGCAGGCTATTTTAAAATTATTTTCTTACAGCCAAAACTTCTGTCTGAATCCTTTCTCTCTGTTAAACAGTTTCAGACTCTCTAAAATGATATTTCTCGTTACTTATGCCATTTGCATTTGCAATATGTACATTGCTCCAGCTCAGTGTTTCTTTAAAAAGTGGTTTCTTATCCATTTAGCCACATCTATAAGGTGGAGTGATGCCTGCATATGCAAAAGATCAAACTATAATAACATCTTTGGAAATGGATGATAGCAGACTCTCAAGTAGCTCTCATTAGTGGAATTATATAGTTATAGCTAAGGAAATTATTATCTGAATACTACAGATGGTTCAATGGCTTCTTAGTGCAGGGACAGAGTGAAAAAAAAACTCGTAAGCAAAACATGCTGGGAATGACTAAATGGAAAATGAGAATTTTTTTCTGATTCCTAGCAGAAATGGCTCCAAGTCAAAATGTCAGATTCAGATAGCTGCAGACCTTAAGGCTAATGAGATCTGGATCTGTATTTTGTATCTTGCATCCATAGTTTAAAGTGAATTTGAGATCTAAATTTATACGTGTGATGGAGTTTAATATCATTTGAGTTTCTGGTTCTGGTTTCAAAGGTCTCTTAAACAGTGATGGCGATGGAACATACATCTCACGTTTTGCCCTAGTCTTTAAAATCAAATGTTATATCCTTTAAGAATGCGAATGCACAGAAGTGTCTATATTGTACAAGTGTAGCAAAGTAAAACAACTTCTTTCACAGTGAAAGTTTAGGTCTTGTCCAGTAGATGTTTGTTGTTATTTATTGAATTTTGCAGTATTGATTTCTGTAACTCTGACTATTTATCTTTCTACTGCAACACACATTTCAGTAAAAACTCTTTACGGGGCAAAAGGCCAGAGTGAAGTCTTTGCATGGCTTATCTGTAAAGCAGGAAGGGAGAGACTCAGAAGTTGCACCTACAAAAAACAGTGGGGACTCTTTGATGTCTCTCTTAATGTGCTGGGTTTAGATTACTTTGTGAGTACAAAAAGGGTGAAAGGTTTGAGGATACTTTCAGCTAACCCTTAGGATGGTGATTTGTTCATGGGGTAGTTTTTAGTGGAGCAGAAATGAGGGGATGGGCTATCAGATGTCCTGAGGCTGAAATCTGGTCTCTGTCCACAGAAAACTCTCATGACCCAAAGATCCCTCATATTTTCAATATCATACTTCTTTCAAGGAAAAGAAAAAAAAAAAAAAAAAAGGCCACGGCATGCAATATTTTTTCTCAGTTTTTTTCAGCTCTCTCAAGTTATTTTCTATAACTAAGAGGACATCATCCCACCCTCCCCTTTTAATTTTTTGTTAATTATGTGGATGACTCCAAGAGGTCTTAATGTAGAACATGAAGTGCTGCAATGTCATGGGAGCAGGTGCATAAAGGAGGGGATTTAGCAGGCACTGAAGTGTGTTTAGAAGAGTTCCTGTTCTATGGCAATGAGTTGGCTGTTCTTTGTTGGCCATCTCCTGTATTATCCATAAGTTTTTGCTGAAATGAAGAGATTTTTAATGAGAAGGAATCTAAGGCTAAGCCATTAAATCAATTTTTAAAAGAATTACTTTTTCAGCTGAGCCTGATCGTTCTGGTTTGCAGAATATTCGTCCAGTAACAAAATGTAAAGCAGTGAGACAATGTTTGTATTTCAGAGAGGGAATTTTAAAACAAATAATAATTTTCAGAGTTTTGCACAGGTCCAGAGCATTCAGGTTCACAGATATTGTGGGTCAGCTCACTCAGGCTGTGAGTAAAAACCTAATTCAGGGTTAAGCCTTACAGGGGGGCCAAATTCTGTCCCTTCATGTTCTTCCACCTGTAGAGGATAATAGAATACAGTGTCATAGGCCCACATTCTTCTGACATCATAATTAAAGCCCCATGACTTTCTAGTAAGATGCCAATCCTATTGCATATTTATTTCTGCAATAATGCCAAGCTCACAAGGTGCATCCTTTGCTCTTAGATATCCCCTAAAGGCAATAAATTATTTTCTCACACTATATGGCACTGTCCTTGGCTGATTAAGACCTGGTTTAGGAGCAGTTTTTAGTTCTGACCTAGGGCTTTCAACCAATTGCTTCAAGAATTTTGTTAAGCTGATGTTACTGCAGGATTCCTGACAAGTGAAAAAGTGCAATGAAGTAAATAAATAAAAAATTTCATGCAAAATGATCCTGTGTGGGCACAATGCTGATAGGAAGCCTAAAGCTCTCGTCAAAATTTTCTTCACAAAAAACCTGAAATAATTATTGAAATCAGTCTATCCCAGATATACAGCTACACAACTTGGATCAGAACCTAGCTTTGGATATTCCACTGGTTTCTCCACTCTGTTCACACAGGGAATTGGTAATTTCTGCTCTTGTTTTTCAAGTATAAATGTTGTATTTTCCCTCTGAATAAATGGACTGAGGATTTGTCAGGCCAGTTTTGCAGCTTTCTTTCAAGAAATTCACAAACTTTTAAAATGTTATATTGCTTTTATGCATTAAAATGTCTTAAAGATCTACCTAGGGAAAGGATGCTTGTTATTTATGACTTTCCTATATATTTTGGCTTCAAATATTTGAATCTACTAATTATTGGAAGAAATAGACAGCTGTGATCTCTGAAGGACTTAAAAAATCAAGGAAAATTTACAGGTAAGGAATCTTAGTGTGGTGACAATGAGCCCCAGATAGTTACAGGTCAGTTCATGAGCTAGCTGTACAGGCTGAAAATTCTGCCTTTTAGAATAGAATTTTGGACAGACTTGGTCACACAGGAATCTCCTATTACCTGTTCACATCTCATTTGTTGCTGTGCTATTCCCCATGCTGGGAGAAATAGGGGAGAACAGAATTTCTCCTTTCAACATTTCCAGGACTGCTTCTGGAAAAAAGCAGGGCAGCAGTGGCCCAATTCTCTTCCACAAAGGGATTCATGTCCCTCTCCCAGCAGAGGAGCTGGAGAGGACATTGTCATCCTTTGTCCTGAAAGTGTGTGAGGGAGACGGGAAGAATGTCATTACGTTGTCAGTGTCATTGAACTGCAGGGTTTTTTTCAATGCAATGCCATCATTTTCTTCACATTTTCCAGAATTCTCATGGAGTGGGCACCATATTCAATAGGCAATTTGAATATGGATTGTTCCATAATTGAAGCTAAGCTAGGACACTAATTAATCCCCTTTCTGCAGTTCTGTAATGAATTGGCTGGCTTACAAATACCACTGACCTCTAATGGATGGAAGCAGAACTGTTCAGTCATTTGTCATGTCTCATAGGGCACAACTCGTGCCCAATCTGCTTCAAGTTGAATAGTAAGGGCTTGTGCTTTTGGGGCAGGAGGATCTAATTTCAAGCTCAGATGCTGCCAGGAATTTCTGAGTGGTTGTGGTCTCCAGCTCAAGATTAGGGTGTCCTTAGTGAGCCCAAAGGAGTGAGCAGTTACTCACAGGAATGAGTTAATGCTTTGCTCTCCACTGCAAGAAGGTTTTCAGTCTGTCCACAGTAACAAATGGGAAGCTGTAGGTGGTGAGAAATTTGTTATACTATATAAACAGAACATTTCAGAGCTATTATAAAAGTTGAGGTTTTTGGTGAGCAGAGCTCTTTATTATGCCTTTGTTCATTGTGGGCTAGCTAGCAGTGATTCATGGAATATTACTGTACATCTGATTTAATAGTTGCCCATTACATCATGTTAACATATTTCAGTAAGTGATCAATTCAGATTTTGGTATGCTGCTTTAATTCAGGTTTCATTCCTTGCCTGGTATTTATTTTTGGAGGGATGTTGTCCATCTCTGTCTGAGATCATACTGCCCTTTTTGCAGTAAACATTTTAGGATAAAATGCTTAATAAGATTTGCATTTAAAAAATGAACTAAAAGAACTGGACACCCTCCAGCGAGAAACAAGTAATTATGTCATTTGTATTGCAAAACAGGAGCAGCTATAAAACATCAGTGTACTTCTCAAGATTGATATTCCTGAGAAGCATTACATTACATACCAAATAACAGGCCAGGCAGAGGGGAGAAGCCCTGTCTTGTGGAAGGACCCCACATATTCAAGGCAGAGGCATGAGGTTGGTTCTGGATTCTGCTTCATCAAGAATTTAAAATTTGCCCCTTTCTAGTATTTTACTGCCATGATATGCTGGTTGGAAAAGCTAGTGAGTGACACTGATAGATTTTGTTGTAATCAGAACAATTTTTTGATAGATTCACTTCAGAAAACCATCCAGGTGTTGCATAACACATTTCAGAAGTCTTTTGTCTGGGCAGTTTATTTTAGATTTCTTCTCTCCATCCCTGCTGGATTATGAGCCACTGAAAGTTTTGTCTGCATAGCTGTGCAGAAACGGGTATAAACAAGGTGTATTTTTTCATGTTGGTTAATATGGCAAGAACTATTTCATGTAGCACAGACACTCCTGGCCTTAAGACCTCTTGTTCCAAGTAAAAGTGCAGGAGTTGTTCTTCCTGTTTGGATGACTAAACTGGTTTAAATTGTCTTCAGGCAAAGCACTGTCTGTGCTCAACCCCGTGTGGCGTTTTCTGAATCTCAAATGGAAATGCTCAATGGTTTTCCAACTGCTTGTGAATAATATGGAATAATCTCACGAACCAGAATCATGTGTTTGGCATTTTATTAACGAAAATATTCCCAAATCGGTGTCTGTTAGCTTGTTTAAACATTCAGTGACTTCTACCCTGAATACAGACCGTTTGCAAGATGCTGTAAGGTGAATATTAGTAAATTAATGTGTTAATTAAATCTGCATCTGTGTACAGACTTGATTACTGTTTGCTTTGCGTCCTCCTAAAGCTTTTTGAGCTTTTATTTTTGTGTGTAGCAAACTTTACGTTAGTGTTGGTCAATCTATTCTCATATTGGCAGAAGGGGATTTTCATTGATCGTTTTCTCTGTATTTGCCTTTTTTCCTCCCTCTCTAAACCCTAGTGCTGTAATACAGAAGATTTATTGTCAATGATTTATTAAAATGTAATTCTAAGGTGACTCCTTATCGTGAAAGTAATCTGCAGGCTATCTTTGTTTAAACTTGCAACCCGCTTTGTCAAAGAAAACAGCCTATGAAATTTTCATTATAATAGACAGGTTTTTATAATGAACTGGGAAAAAAGCCATTATGACCAAAAAGCAAATTGTTAGGAAACTTATGCATTGAAACAATATGCTCATTAATTGTAATTTTTTTGGGAGGGTGAACAATTCTGTTTAATGGTTACATTTTTCAGGCTTATAAATTAATTTGAATTACCCAATATCACTTAATTTTTCCCTAGGAAAGCTTCTGCTTGCCCGAGCAATATTATAACTGCTAATTCAATTACACTGAAATTGTTTAATAGAAAATATAATTGCTTATTCATACAGAATACCCATTAAAGAAGTGCAAAGGCCTATACCCTAGGGTTACTACATATTAGTACTTTGGGAATTCAGGGAGGATTGCTGGGTAGGGAAGGTGCTGACTGATCTTTAATTGTTCATCACCTGCCTCCAAAATAATATGAATGGACCCAAACTAAATGACCACTCATTACAAGTTTCAATTTAGGAGCTTGGCTGAGGTCAGCAGATTGCTTATGCTGATCGCAATGATTTGAAGTTGTGATTACCATAAGCAATTTAAATTTTATTGATCTACCCTTCTGAAAGTTGTAATTGAGCATAGATGTTGGACCCGTAGCTCTCCAAACTAAATTGTACTCTGAAGCCCTTGCTGGATTACTGCAAGAATCAATAAGCAGTCAGTCACATTAACAATGAAATAGCTCCATTAACATACAGTGCTACTGGTGAAACTTTATTTAGGAGGGGTGTTAGTTCACTTCATTGTTTTATCAATGAATTTCAGTTGTACAGGGAAAAGTATGGCTTGTGTACGCCTAATGAGCTTGCATAATGATAATCTTATATGCTTTAACTATGACTCTTTTTATGGGTAAGAAAGATTATTTTTTTCTGTGACAGATTTGCTTTATTATGAACAGAGGAACTATGGAGCTGGAATTACAATTTGTTAACTGTGATGCACTGAAATAACTTGGTGCCAAAGAGTTTTCTACTGTGACATATGTTCACTATTAGTGGGTTTCACACAAAAGGTCATGTCTCAAATGAGAACACAGACACATAGTGAGTTTGTAATTTATATATATTTGGAACTTCCAAGTGCAGTTCGGTGATCAGCCTCCTAAACAGCCTCCAAGTTTTCTGCACCTCTGTGGCATTGCTGAGGAGGTCTGAACAGTGACCAGGGAAGGGCTGGTTGTTCCTACACAATGTAGACAGCAGGAGCAGCACAGGAGGAGTGAGAGTGAGACAGATATAGACCTGTCTGCCTCAGGTTGTGTGAAAAAATCGCTTCCTGTGACTCAAAAGTGACTCAAAATTTTGAAAAGAGTTATACACAAACTGGGCAGTTGGAAGTATGGCATGGCAGGAAAGGCAGAAATATCTTGGACTAAATGTCTCATGTATCCCTTTGTGCTTTATCTCTGCTTTTTCTCTATCTGCTGTCTTAGCTTGTCATGACTTTTTAACTCTTCTCGAAATCTGCTTTATTGTAGTACCTTGAAGCCCTCACTGCAGTACAGCCTGCCTTCCTTCCCTCCAGTCTGGGTTTTAAATGAGCAATGAACCAATATTTGTTGACTTTTTTTGGCAGTGTTACTGTGCTAATTGAGTAGATTTAATTGAGTAAACTTGGTTTTGGGCAAGTGCTGTCTTTGTATTCATCAAAATGATAGTAGAAGATCCATTTTCTGTTCATAAATTATTTATATTTATCCATTTTTGCTACATGAGGTGTTGTTGATTTCATACCATCTCAGACAGTTATCCTGGCAAACTATTCATGAGGAAATGACAGCCATTGGCAGTACACTGGGCCTAGTTTAGACACTGCTAAAAATCACCTTTAATCCTTGACTTGAATAACCTTTGTAGAACACAAACTATGGTTTCAGCACCTCAGTACCACAGAATTTGTCATCTCATGATCACTACATAGTCAAATTCCTGAAATATATCTATAAAGACCTGTCACAACTATGTTTGGAATAAAGGCTCATTCCTTAACATTTAGCAGTAGATCAGCTTTTGTTGTCTAGGACATTTCCTTTGGATCAGTAAGACCAGGCTCCCTGAAGGCTGCAGGCATCCCACAGTGAAGAGCATACACAGCCCTTTCCTAGGAAAATGAATCTTTTTATGAGCTGGTTTTTAGTGCTGGACAGTTCAACCAGTTCTTTGTAGCTGCAAAAACAGAAACAAATATCTGGTCTGTCCTAAGGGTGTAAAAGTAGCCCATGATACTTTTGCTGCCCTCTCAGGAATTTATTTTCTCTGGGTTTTCTGCCACATCTCACTGAGATGATAAATGGTTTCTCCCCTAGGTCTTGGTTCTCAAGGGTTAAAAGAAATGCATGTGTGCCATGATCCAGTGATCCAGCTCTTGGAATTCCTCTCTCATTCGGCAGCTCAACTGGCATGGTTTATGTGAGGGTCTTACTCAGGCCCACAGCTTCTTTATGAAACTGAAGCAGAGGATGGATCAAAGAGCACGTAATTCCTTTGTCATTCCTTCAGCTGAGGCAGTGTTGTTATCCTGGGGAAACCACGTGGAACAAAAGTATGTGCTGTGTACATATAATTTCTATACCAGCTTCTGACGCAGAGCAGACACAGAACAAAGTGTGATGTGGCATTGATTCATAAAAGGCTAAATCTGAATGGTCACTTTCAAGTACAGCAACATGTTTACTACTCCAAGATGCCCTAAAAAAAGACATAGCTTATCTTTGTATAGGGAACATCAGCAAAGAGAAATGTTCAGTGAAAGCTGTCTTGTGGAAATCACAGCTCTTCAGATAAGAAATTATACTAATTAGAAGAGGACTTAAGTATTTTATAAACGATAATATCACTTGAAAAATTGATAATCAGATACATACTCGATTTTCAAAAGACATTTTTGAATATGATGTTCTACTGCTGATATATTTATTGCAGAAAATCTGAGAAAAATATGTCTGATCTATATCCTATATAAAATGTCATGCATCAAGAAAATTCCACATGTGCTGTCTAAGTGTTATACTGAAAGGATGAAGAGTTCTCTGTCATGATAGTCTGATTATGAGATATTACATATTAAATTACACTGAGGAAAGAAGATTCTCTTTTAATGCTTGAGATTCTGATCTCTTTATCATTTCTTTTATGTTAAAGAGCTCTGGGTTTTCAGGTCACTTCTGATGGGATAACTAACCAACAAAATAAAATATCCTTTAATTGAGAGCCCTTTACACTAAAAAACAATTAAATTTTGAGATCCATTTAATTTTAACTTATTTTAAGCACCATCGTGAACATCTGCCACCTGGCATAGAAATTGGTTCATATGGCAGGTGGGAAGATGAGATTTATTTAAAAGTTCTTTGTCTTTGATACTTTTCCCTGCTGTATTTTCCAGTGGAGTGATTTGAAACTGATGGCATTTAAATAACCATTTATTTCCATAATAGAAGAATACAGTTAAAAATACATAGAGAAATTGCTGTCATTCCAAGATAAGAATACAGCAGAAGGCATAATGGAGCAAACCATCTTCAGTCTATTTTGGCCTCCAGCCATAACATTGGCCAACACTTTGATCATTCAGGAGAAAATAGAATTCCTTCCACCTCTTTTCTGTGCATATATGGAATGCATAAACTGATTAATTTATTAACCTGGACAAAAAAAAAGTTCTCTTTTTCTCTCTGTAGGTAATGCTTAGATCTGTGAGCTGATTGTGTTCAGTTTTTAACTCATCCACAAAATCAAAATGAGCCTTGTGTCCTTCTCTGAAAAACACAGTTTACACGTGGAACCTCCTTCCCATGAGTTGCAACCCGTGCTGTTCCATATATTCCCTCCCTTACAGACTTGTGTACTTTTTTTATTATGACAGGAATTCCAAATCAGTTCAGGAAGATTAAGCCTTTCCCTTGATAATTTTCAGCAGTGTTATGAAGTAAGCATAAGAGGTGGGTTTACAAATTAAAGGGAAGACAAATTCTTCTGCTAAGTTTTTCCCTGTCTTGGCTTCCTTCATAACATTGCACAATTTTTGTGTGGTGTTTTATGGACAAAGAAAGGAACAAAGGTATTTCCTATTGTCCTTCTCACGAGCCTTTTGACCTCCATAATGGAATCATCTCATAGGATCATTTGTTCTTCCAAAATTTAAAACATCTTGAGCAAATGACCTCATCTGAACAGTTTAACCTGCAGAATTCGTGCTGACTCTATTAGGTCCATATGAGCTTAATGCAGAACTAAGGCCTTAAAAAGAGAGTGAAGAAAATTTGCAAAAAGCTCCCAGTGCACTATTAACAAATACAAAATTATGAAACTTTTCTTTAAATGCAACACTTGATTCTTGTGCCAGTATTTTCCCCACAGCTGAGTCTGACTGCAAAACAATATTTTATATCTGATTCATTTTGTTCCCTCTTACATTCAAAGTGGTCCTAAAAGTCCTTCCAAGTGTTGAGGGGAGGAGAGAGAGTGAAGAAACCAATGAATGTGTTGTAATTCTGTGAATTTTGGATAGCTTACTTACCCAACTTTTTAATCAGCTGTTTTTGAACTTCACTCTGCCTGTACTGCCATTCAATAAATATTCCTGTGATTCTCTTCATTTGTTGACCAGGAATTTCAAGGAAACAACAAAATATGGATATATAATAGAAAATATTTTTGAACAGCAAATTGTAAAGTTGATGACATGAAAATTTGCAGCAAAGGTCTGGTCTCTGAGTTCTCTGACATCTATTTTGAGTGCACATAACATACTCATGGTGACTAATTTAGAGATCAAAAATTGCCAGAATTATTGGGAAAATAATTTTGAGCAACAACTACATTTGAGGAAAAGTAAAATAATATTTAAATGGAGCATTCACTTTATGTTCAGCTAACACAGTTTGTCCTGTTCTATTCTTTTTCTCCCAAATCTCTGACAAAACCAAAACTGAATATAAGTCATTGCCTTATATTATCATTAAAGATTCCTGATTGCTCTTTCTTTTCATTTATTTTTAACTGCTGAGGGAACTGGGCAGATATATACTGATTATGGCATTCAAATCAATTCTCCAGCATCTTGCTCAGAGGTTTCAATAGCATCCATTGTCCAAGGACCTCATTCCTGGACCATCAGTGTGTGAACCCAGATTCGTTTTGGCCAGCAACCGAAAGCTTGCCATGCTTCATCTCCTCTTTGCTTTCCCTCCAGAGTCAGAACTGAAATGTCCCGCGACTAAAAATCATTTTAAATTGAACCATTGTCAAATTTAACTACTTTCATCAATTTTTTGTTCCAATCATTAGTAACTGCCAGAGGCAGAGTAGGGAAAAGCCAAGTTTCCTACTCATTTGGGAGGAAAGTAAGGTGCAGGCTTTTCTTTGTAGCCTTTTGGACATTCAGGCTTAGTTCTCTCTTCTGCTACTACTTTTATTAAGGAGGCTAATCAGTCACAGCTACATTTAAAAATGTTCAAATTCATTCATGCAATGGCAGCTAAGCTGTTGGGCTGGTTTTGGAAAGTGAGTTTGGAAATAAGCACTTGTGGGGTATATCCCCCTGGCCCGTATTTTCAGATGTATTTCCATGTTTGGCTCCTACTGATGTCAGTTAACTTTTAAACCTTGGTCACTTATTTGTGTTGTGTTGCAACAATGTGCTGTAAATCTGAAGCTAGGTGAGGATTATTTGCTTCTGTCATAATAGAACAAAATTAGGGATCTAAATAATCAAGAGCACTGATTGTGAATATGGAGTGATCAAGACCAGATGCACTGAATATTGCATGGTAGATTCACTTTTAATATTCATTTTAGTATAACCCATCTCTCATTTTATTGACCCAACTGTGATCATGTATGTTCTTGAACTATATTTTATGTCTCAGCATTGAAAAAATTTAAGTAAACAGAGGTCAGAGGGGTTTTTTTGCTTCTTATTAGAAGTATTTGAAAACATTTATTTTTTAAATTTAAGACTTTTTTTTTTTGTACCTGCAGTGATTTAAATGTTATTAGGATAAACATTTTTGAGAGCAAAAATAACAATTTTCTTTATTTTTTTTTCCAAACCAGGTAGAAGTTTGTGATCTTTTTGCAGTAGTTTCTATTATAATACTCATAGTGTCTGGAAATATTACAATACATAATTGCTAAAGTGATGTGTTTCATGTGGCAAAACAATCTTGTGCCTGTATAAAAATAGCTGTGAATAACCTTACATAAAAGCACTTGATCATTTGTTAGATAAATAATAACATATGAGATATTGGATCATTAATACATATATATCAAAATCCAAACTTGAAAGTCTGAGCCTGTTCTAAAAATACAACACCACTTTCAGCTGGTGTAAGTTGTTAGAGGTGCTTTTATTTCCAAGTAACTTCCCTGTGTGGCTCAAGATCTGAATTTTGGTGCTTTTTGCTCAGTAGCAGGCTGGGAATCCAGTGGGAGCCTTTGGAAGGAGCCGTGGGGATGATTCCCACTCGTCTCTTCATCCCCACTCCGGCTCCCTCGGGTTTGTGCCTCAGCCTCAACCTCCGAGTCCAGGAAACCACAGGGGCTGCCTGTTCTGAAGGTGGAATTGCCACTCTTAGTGGGGTCCTTGTGTTGGTCCCTCCTGTTTTTCTCACTCCAGGGTACTCTGGGGTTGACCTCAAGGCTGGGAGAAAGATGAGGAGGAAGGAAAGCAAACGAGCCAAGAGAACTTTGGAGAGCAGCTGATGGGAGAGGATACGACAACGTCTAAAAGAAAGACAAAGAGGATGATGAAGTAGAACAAAAATACAATTTCTTCCACAGTGCAGATCATATCTTGGTAGAGATATTAGTTCTGATTTTCCACTGACTTGAAGGGGTATAACTGGTGTACACACTGTGACGGATTTTGCGTGGAATTGTGATAATTTCTGCCCTTTGACGATATGGAACATAATTTTGGGGCCCATGAAATAACTGATAAGCTATTTGCTGTCCTTTTGTATAACAGTAGTGCTCTGAAGAGTAAACTTCGTGACTCTTGTCCTAACTGCTTTTTAAAATCTTACTCCAATGAAATTCTTCAACAGCTTTTGAAACAGCTGGAATTAACCAGCAAAGGGTAAATGCTTTAGCCAAGTTCACTCTGAAACACTGCTTTGGCAATGGTTTCCAGAACATTCCAGAGATTAATACACTCCTCTTCTGTAGGTTCTGTTAATTTGCCTATGCACAAGGCTGTCCTTCGATGACACATTTTTACCAATCAACTTAGATAATTTTCCTCCTTTACATTTCAAAGTCCTAAAATAAGTAATTTGTCCCCATCTCTTTCATTTGCTGAGCAGTTGTTCTCTTTTTCTTATATATATGTAATATATATATATATATATATATATATATACTTTTTCACAACATTATTTCAGATAGTGAGATACACACTTTGTGTTGAAGCAACTTCTAGTAAATCAGAAATCTGAAATATAACTTTGTGTTGAAGCAACTTCTAGTAAGTCAGAAATCTGAAATATAACTGGATGCCATACATAATTAGATAGTTGTAAATGAATGCTATTTCCTCATTTTAGTATTGCAACAACCTGGCAGCCTGGAGAACAAGAAAATAAGCCGGGAAAGCTCAGGTTTTAAATAATAAGTAAAGCTGAGAATTTACTCAATGGGAAGTTGCTAAATCAAAATTAAAATTTTCTCTTAGGAACTCAGGAGAAAGAAATGGGACCTTGCTTTAGGTGTTAAACAAATTGTTTTCTTTTTGTTAAGGAATATCTGAGAAATGAATATTATTACTTTTTTTTTTTTCAACTACCCTCTAAAATACTTATTTTTTTAAGAAGAGGTACCTCTCCTCAATTGTCTCCTGTGATGCTTAAGTAGCTTTGTGTTTCCTGTGTCTCGCAACCCAGAATAAATTCAGCTCCTCTCCCTTCCAGCTGCAGCCTTGAGGACCACAGCACCCACGGAAGGCCTGCTAGAGCACTTTCTTATGAAAACAGATGGTGCCAATTGTTCCTGAGAGACAAAAGATTCAAAGGAAATGTCTGTCTGAGTTAGGCTGCATTCCAGGGATCTGACCCAGCTGAGCACGGGCAGTCCCTGCCCCAGGGCTCAGAATGACCGTGCTCCAGCATCACACGGGCTGTCCTGCAGTGGCAGGATTCTCCAAGAGGTGCCTCTTGAAATGGAGCCTTGTGCTGGACCAGATGGTGGGCCTGGGTTTCCATTGTTCCTCTCGGCTCTCTAGTGAGATGCAGATTTCTATACTGCTTTACATTTCCTCGCAGCATTGCCTAGTGTTTACATTCAGTTAACTCTGAGGGGGAAAATTAAAAAGCCAAGCATAAAGAAGCAACAGAACACTCTGAGGTGTGTGTGTGTGTGTGCACATTAAGGGTGATATTAAAGGTGTACTAAATAGGTTTTAATCTTGTTTCCTTTTTTCTTTTTTTACTTTTTTTTTTTTTTTTTTTTTTTACATTTTACATGAAAGCTGGCATGATTGGGATAAGAGTGAAATGAACATAAGTATGATAAATGATAAAGTGCTCCTGGGAGTAAATACACCACTCAGAGCATTGCTAATCAAGCAGTGCAGCCAGCTAATGCTGTCTAAGAGCAAGCACCTCAAAAAGTTTCTAAATTTGAAACGTTGAAGGCTGGCATTTAGCATGAGTAGCTTCTGCTTTAAGATGAAACTGCTGCACCAGGGGAATCACAGTGACAAAATGAAACCTTGGAAGGGGCAGTGGACTGAAGCACTAAATGACCAACAAGATTAAAGGGGGAAAAGAGAACTAAAAATGGAATTTGCTACTTGGTACGTACTGGCTGAGAGTTTGGGAGGTAAATGGAATTAGGGACAGGCAAGGATAAACTCTGTCCAGCTGAGGTTTGTAATAGATGTGTAAGCCTTGCTGTCCAGCAAGCTGACTGAGGAGCAGCTTTGTCACAGCTGCATCCTTGGGGCCATTTGTGGCTGCCTGGGCGAGGCCTGGTAGCCCAGGTACCTAAAGGACTTCGCTCTGGCACACGGAAGCAGGCAGCTTACATGGATTTTTGAGAGAGCAGCATATGTTCTGCTCATACATTTCATCTGCCACCCACTCTTTGGGAGTGTAAGGCTGCCCACACTTCTTGCCTGAATGACTTGGAAAATATATTTTTATTTCCAACTGTTACTCAAAATTAGAACTATCTGAGCTATGATGGGTCAGGGAAATCTTGCAGGAGGGCTCCTCTGTCTTTTAAAGGAGCATGAAAATCACTCCTTTTGCATGAGTAAACTGTACATAACTTTATAATGGGATTTGAGGAACCATTAGGGAATGATTTGACAGTATTTAACTAAAAAACTTTGCAGTTATTGTGTGTGTTTGTCAATGTTTACAAAATTGCACGTAAGAAGTTGCAAATGTGATCGTGAACCCCTCAAACTCTTCCAGAAAATGTTTGAGTTTTACCTGGTATCTCTTCAGCCTCACTGAATCTTATGGTTCAGCTGTGTCATACCTCCAGGAATGACAGGAGCTCCTCGTGGTGTCCTGTCTGATCCTGCTGTGTGGCATGGAAGGAAACAGGATAGCAAGCAGTAATCAAGATGTGTTTGCTCTGGGTCTAAATTATGAGGCTTCCCATTTCAATCTGCAGTTCTTTTTCAGGGAAGTGCTGGTTTATTATTGTATTTCACAGCCTCCCCTAAGGACAACCTAGTGGTCCTCTGTGGTGTTGAGCCCTCTTCTTTCCCTCTCCTTGGGCTTGCCTTCCTTGAGAGCTTGTCCTGAGGTAGAGCTTCCCTTACCTGCGTGGATAAGGCAGCTCTAAAGCCTCTTTTTACATTTCTGAAGCAAAAAAAGACTAGTCAGAAACTTGTGTAAGATTCATAGACCAGTTTGTATGGAGTTTTTGCTTTGAAAAGTTATGAAGTTCAGTTCCTTTAGAATCAGGTTCAAAGAGGGAATTTGTATTAGAAACTAGATGGTTTTATATTAGTGTTACTGGTTACGTTGTGCACACTGAAAAGCAGAGAAAAACTAGAGACACTGCAATAATAAAATAGTATTAACTTTTTTTTTGCATATCAAAATGAACAATAGAAGTGGTTTTATTTTTATTTCAAGATTTATTTTTTGCAGTTTTCTTAAAGGAGGTAAGACTAAACTACTGTAGTAGATGAGCTGCAGATCTGGGCACACTTACCCAAAATACTTTTCCTTCTGAACCTTCCATCATTAAAGCCTCCTCAGATAATTTCTATGAATATGAAGCTATTTCAAGCTGGAGCACTGACATTTTCCAACACTGTCCCCTTCCTTAAGTTGAGAAAGTTGCTGCATGTTCAATTACTTCACATAGCATAGGCTGTTAGTAAGAGGGACCAAGATCTGGCAGCTTGTAACTCTGTATTAGCTTCGTTTGTGTTATAGCCAATTGCTGCCTGACCTCTCCACACTGTGGAGGAAATGCAGTGCCATCTGTGTATCTCTCAGTCACGTTAAATTATGTCATTTATATTCCTTTGGAATGCAGGGTTTACTTTATGCTTTGAGGCAAAATTAGCAGAAGTAATAAGATAAAAGCAGGACGGCAAAGGTGAAAATTTGTGGGGCCTGTTTCTCTCCAGCTCGCTTTGATTCTGCCAGGTGTTGAAATTAGGGAGGGAGGGAGCTTGTTTAAACCTTTGGAGGTGTTAGCATGTGTAAATGTTTATAGGTCTTAAACACCCACTGATCTCAGGCAAGACTTCCACGTGTTTGGTGGTGCAGGATCAAGTCCTTGCTCTTGCTGCATTGCACCCTTAGAAATGTGAACAGGAGAAGAGGAGGGGTGGAAAGCACACTGCAGCTCAAAAATCGATATAAAATATGCAAGGTGTTGAACAAGAATTTCTGTTCTTTAAAAAGCAGCTTCAAGTTAACACTGCCTGATAAACAGGTCCTGGCACAGGACTCTCTCAGTTTTTCCATAGCTGTGTCATGTTTACACTCTGCGAGTACAGTCCTGAAGATTTTTTGGCTAAAAGAAGATGAAAGGAACCAGGATTTTCCCCCCAGAAGGCCTGTTCCTACTCCCGTGGAGGTAGATAGAAAAACTGTTACAGAGTTGAGTGGAACTGGGTCCTACATGCAATTTTTCTGTCTTTAATTTCCACAACTAAATTTCTCTCCAAATATACACCCATGGAGCCACCTTTGACTGTTCAAATAAAGTATCACTCTGCCCAGAATATGAGTTACATTCCACATGGAATAGCTTCCAGAAGAAACCACTCTTTTACTGTAGTTTTGTGTAAAATGGAAAGGCAATAAGACTGTCAATTACTTGGTGGAGCTCATGCAGGCTGAAACAGGATCCAGCTGCTCTTTGGACATTTATTGCTTCAGTCCTTTCCTGTTAAATGTCCACTGTCATTTTGGTTTTATGTGAAACCCTTGGTTCAAAATATGATCACAGGCAAGAAGGACTCTTAAAACAAACCAAAAAAAAAAAAAAAAAAAAAAAAAGGCTTTCTATGTGCTAGCTGATAATAAAGCTGGCTTGATAGGCTTAAAGAAATTTTAAATGTTAATTTATGTCCAAAATATTTATAAGTGGTGAAAATTTATATGAATCTTTGACATAACTCATCCTATATTTTGTTTTATAAACATTCAGAACCTGTTCACAAGGAAACAGGATGTGCACTGTCTGAAGAGCTTTCTGCTCTTTCCATAAAAGGATCTGCTCCATGCACGTTACACAGAGCTGTTGTATATCACTTTAGTCTTAAAGAGATGTGTATGCATAGAAAGGCCAAGGATGAAATCCTCGAATTCAACAGGAAAACTCTTATTGATTTAATTGGAACCAAGATTTCACCTCGAATCCTCAAATGCTGAGAGCTAGCATAACTTTATTGAAGATGATGAACAAAGCTGAAGGATGCTCTAGTTGCATTAGAGCTGAGGATCTGCTCCTCAGAATGCATCTTTTTCTTAAAGTAAGAAAGCAGTCAAGAGGAAATATCTCAGAAGACAAGCAAGTGATTCAAATTTAGTTTGCAGGTTGGAGCCTGGGCTAAAGAACAGAGCAAAGCCTGTGCTGTAGTCCCCTGCTAGACATTTGTACAGGAGTGATTGTCATTTTAAGTGAAAAAGATAAGGTAAACTTCTGCTCACATCAGATTTATATCCTCATTTGCAATACATTAAGAAATAAAGTGAAAATGTATTTATACACATTATTTAAGCTGATCCAAAATCCTGATGTATGAACCCACATATTTATGAATTATGCTTGTAAATCAATGTAAATTGCTTGGTCAGAGCATTCATGCCTTGCAATCATAGAAATTAGATACAGAAAGGACTGATTCATTTACCTAGTTCATATCCCTGCCAGTGAAGAATTATTCCTGTTCATTGTAATCTTTTCTAGTCTGAGATCCAGTGTAATTTTGAAAGACTTTGCAACTAGGATTTTTTTATTTCCCTCTCAGCTATAGATTTTTTTTTGTTATGTCATGATAATTTCAACTGGGAGAGGAGACAAAGGTATCCAAAGCACCTATACCATTCAAAACCAGGAAAGAGCAGCGCAATTAGCACATTAAAAAAAGGTTTAAAAGTGAGCTACATAGCTAGCATACTTCTTTTTGTCCATGGCTACAGCTCCTCAGTGATGGAAACCTTTTTACCACTGCTTTCAAAAATTGGATTATTTCCACTTCAGAACTTGAGAAGCAAAGATTTTAATAAACAGGTGCTAAAGTAAAGCAAAACCTGTAGTTACAAAATGGAAGCATTATTGTCTTGATTAAGGCCCTTAACACTAGAGGCACTTTTAGTTAAATTTTATCTCTCTCTCATTTGAGATTCCATTTCCCAAGTCTGGATTTAACTCTGGAGGTTAAGTAGAGGGGTCTGCCACCCATCTCTGTTTGGCTGCTGAACCCTGGCCCCACAGTCCATTACCCCCATGGCATCCTGCACTTCTGGGTCTGCCCGAGAGTTGTGTGCAGCAGAGATTGCAGGTGAATGAGCAAAGTTTGGGGCAGACAAGTTCTGCAGTTGTTTCTGGCTCTGCCTGAGTGGAGGCTCTGTCCTCATCTCTTTCTGCACCATGGGAAGTTGTTTTGATGAGTTATGGTCATGATGTGAGCTTATCCAGAACACAAAAGGCAAATGAAGCAATAACTAGAAAACTGTGGAGCTGTTTGTTCAGGTGTCAAACTGTCCTTGATGAGAAGGTTTGTACCCATGTGTCCATCACTTTATAAAATGGTCTTGTTTAAATCCCTGAACTGAACAAGAATGAGAAAAGATCTTGTGATTAAGAGGCAAGGCTGGATCAGGAGATCCAGACCCTCCTCCTGGCTCTGGTACAGCTTGTTTGGATCTGCTGAGTGTTTCCAGAAGTATCCACTGGAGTTCATAGTGCCCAGTCAGGGGGATTATCAACCAGATTTCTCAGAAACTGTGGCTATGCCTTCTTCCTATTAATTTGCTGGATTTTTTTTTTTTTTTAAATCTAATGCTCTTCTGATGTTCTGGCTCTTTTGATATGGTTTAGAAGTGGGACTCCCAAATAATGTGACTGTAAACATGATCTTTACATCTTGTATCCTCCAAATGCATATAATACTTTCCTTCAAGGCATGTGATGACATCATTCAAGATGGTAAATTGTGTTGAGGTCTTTAGATGGAGAGAGAAAAATACCTTTCCTTTCCTTTCCTTTCCTTTCCTTTCCTTTCCTTTCCTTTCCTTTCCTTTCCTTTCCTTTCCTTTCCTTTCCTTTCCTTTCCTTTCCTTTCCTTTCCTTTTTTCCTTTCCTTTCCTTTCCTTTCCTTTCCTTTCCTTTCCTTTCCTTTCCTTTCCTTTCCTTTCCTTTCCTTTCCTTTCCTTTCCTTTCCTTTCCTTTCCTTTCCTTTCCTTTCCTTTCCTTTCCTTTCCTTTCCTTTCCTTTCCTTTCCTTTCCTTTCCTTTCCTTTCCTTTCCTTTCCTTTCCTTTCCTTTCCTTTCCTTTCCTTTCCTTTCCTTTCCTTTCCTTTCCTTTCCTTTCCTTTCCTTTCCTTTCCTTTCCTTTCCTTTCCTTTCCTTTCCTTTCCTTTCCTTTCCTTTCCTTTCCTTTCCTTTCCTTTCCTTTTATTTTTCTTCTGTATATGTTAATGTATTGTTTCCTTTTGAACTGATTTTGGCTCTCTGGTTTGGGACTATTCCCCTTCTGGGAATTAAGTAATTTAGTAGAACAAGATGAGCTTAGTAATGCACACAAATCTTTGATAGAAGGCTACTCTACTTTCATCACCAATGCATCATCATTCATTACAATGCTTCATACCTGATTCACTTTTCATTTCGAGTGGCACAAATCAGGAATAATGCCAATGAAGTCTGTGGTGGCAAACTGGTGTAAGTGAGGATATTCAGGCTTTCCCTGTGTTTATTCTTCCTCTGACATGTAAATGGACGACCTTTTTACAATAGAAGCGTTTTAGGAGTAAATTTCCAGTGTGCTGTGTGATCATTTGGTATGTAATTCCTGTGTGCCATTTTGGAAATGCCAGTGCCCCTTTGAAAGGGTATGAAGGAAAAATGGTTACTTCTGTAATGTCACTTAAAAGGCTTCTGTTTATCAAAACCTCGTTGTGTCATGAAGGTATTGTTCATGCTTACTGCAGGAAAAAAGCACCCTTGTCTTTGTGACTGATCTATGGAACAGCTCTTGAATAATGGAAACTTATTTTGTACATGTAAAAAGGATATATAATCCTCCCCCAGCCCCTTGGAAAAACTAGAAAATTTGGCTTTGCTATTTCTGAATTTAATCTTAATCTTCAGAGCACTAAAACTCTCCAGTGGGGCTAGTGGTTGAACTGAGCTACTGAATATTGCCTGCAGAAATTTATTGCAAGATTGAATAATACAGTATTTTCTCCATACTGTTTTAACCCGTTGTGTACCATTAAGACAGAAATTTGGAGTTGGAGAATGCGAGTTGTCACTTCCTTCCTGCACATAGCATTTTCATTTTGGGTGCAACAAAATAATATGTGATCATAGTTCTCCACTCCCTTTTGTATTTTTGTATTTTCCCTTCTTTGGAAAGCAAATATAATTCCTGATGCAGAAGTGGCTGCAGTTTGGGTACCAGTTCAGCAACAGTGTTTCATATTTTCTAGTTAAAAAAAAAAAAAAAAAAAAAAAAAAAAAAAAAAAAAAAAAAAAAAAAAAAAAAAAAAAAAGCTGTGGTTGTTATCAGAATTAATTTAATTACATGGAATAACTCCTTAGACAAGGTCTCAGGCACTTTTCTGAGCAAAGGGGAGTCTTAATGAAGTCTTGACTGATCCTGCAAGGCTGGAGTTTACTGATCTTGATTCTTCACCAGTGTCTCTGATAGCCTGGACTATCAGAATGGAAAAGAATAGACCATAATTTTATATTTGTGACATTGAAAAGTCATAGGCCTCCAGACCTGTTAGCCTCTCAAAGAATATCTAGTCAGTGGTTTTCACATATTGATGATTTGTGTATCCCTAGGAATTATCTTATGGAGCTGTAGATTCTTGTACAAGGACTGGTAACCTGCCAGGATTAGATATCTTTTGTTAGCACAAAGATTTCCAGGGTCTCAATCACATGTTGAAAATTGCTAATTGTTATTTTTGTTATCAGTTGCCGTAACACTAATTATCTTTTTGGGTTTTCAAATTAACTTCTGCTACAGGGTGTAGGTCCATTGAAGCAGAGCAGATGCCACCAGTGAGATTTCTGCATGGTGTGTAGAGACTTCTCCAGTTCTAGTTGCTGTGGGGTTGATTTAGTTGTTCCTTGGCTTTCAGTGAGTGCCTTTACTTTCAAGAGGAGTGGCCATGTGCAGATGCAGTCAAAAGATTTAGGTAGGAGAAGGCACATAATTCCTCTTTGCACTGGCATTGCACCAGGGTTTTGCATTATTAGCTGACTACTATTCAGGTTTTGATCACAGCAGGAGAGTCTGTTTATGCTGCCAGTTTAAGTAGTGCACTCTAAATCTGTTCCTCTCCTAATAGCTTGATCCTGAGATCCCCTCTGGATCAACTAGAACTCTCTCTGGAAAAAAAAAAAATAATCTCAGAATGGACTTACAGTTACATTAATTTAGGGTCTGGGCCAAGACACATTGTGGATGTCATGGCACCTCCTGTTACCCAGGCTTTCAGGAGGGTTGCAACACCCCTGAGGCCACCTCACACCCTTCAAGCACAGGGGCTCTTTACTTTAGGGCAGTAACTGAGGACTGTGCTGGTGCAACAACGCTGGATTGCACCAAAACCCTCCCGCTGTCACGCTCCTTTGGGCTGCAGAAGAGCTCACTCGTTGTCACATCCATTTCCAGTGGATTTATAATTTCTTGAGAGTCCCAGACCAGAAGGATGGATCCAGAGGAACTGGGCTCTTGTGACAGAGTGTAGAGAGGTGAAGAGGGTATTTACAGGTGCAGAAATCTTCCTGCACATGTGCAGAAAATCTCCATTTTAGTGCTGAGGCTCCAGGGTGTTTTGCTCTGCCCTTACCCACTTTGGTCCCACTGATAGATCCTTGTCAAGCACCAGTGGGGCTGAGTTCTACAAAGTAAGACCCCAATAATCTGCCTGTCCTCCAAGGTATGGATTGTGTTCAATCACCCCAACATGATCTGGTGTATTCACAGTGGCTGGGAAATGAATAAGTAGAAAGATGACCTAGGGGTTTATGCACAAAGTACTGACTGATGTGTTTTAATTTTTTTCTTGATTTGTTGAAAGAAAAAGATGGAGTCGTGCCTTGTGGTGGACTAAATTTAGAAAAAGGGGAGTTAAAGTTTGTTCCCTGTGCAAGTAGAAAAGTGTGAAGAATTGTCTGCAAATCAAATTTTAACACAGAAAACCCACATTCTGAAGTTTGGTTTTTCTGGTTTAGGAAAATCACTGGTTTCAGTTAGTAAGACAGACCTGAAATGCAGCAGCTGTTTGTGTCTCATTCTGATATTTTGTTGAAGCTTTGCTTTAACTTTTATGGCCAGCAGCAAAAAAAGAATGCTTGTGTTCAGAAAATAAATTTGATCTTCTTTCCTTTTTGTTACTCTTCCACTTTAGCAATTTAGTACTGCAACTGACTGTAGAAAATTTCAGAAACTAGAGATTCTTTAATTTCACTTTTTGAGTAGGTATGTTTAAATCATGGAAGAAAATCAGAATTGCAGAGAACTCTGTTTTGCTTTTCATTTACTTTTTCAAAAAGATGCCTTTCCACTCTGCTGTGTGTCAGGTCACATTAAAAATGGCTTTAATATTTTTAGCAAAGGATAGATAACATCAAATTTGCCCTGATAAAAGAAATTAGTATATGAACTCTACTGTATTGAAAATCAAGTTTCTTAAAAAATAGCTTAATGAACCTATTTTTCCCTGCAATGAATCTGTTTTGTCTTAACCCCCTTCTCCAGCTGTAGTTTCAACATGCTTGTGGCTAAATCTGGTATGGATGGGAAATTACCACTCAGTTACCTTCACTGGTGTTCAGTTTTTAATATAGCTTGCAAAATAAAAAGGGTTTGAATGGCTATAGCAGTAAATTTCAACATTTGCAATGGGCAAGGTTCATACATGACCTATATTATTTCACAGACCACTGCTGCTTTTATTGGTTTTGTTTTATTTCTTTTCTTTTGTTAGTTGTGTAGCAACCTTTGGAGGCACTGATCAAACTCAGTTGCAGCTGCTTGGAGTTTCTCACCAATTTTTTTTTTTTTTCCTAATTAAAACCAAAATTCTCAAAAATACTGAAATCACAGAAAAGTCGTTTCCCAGGTTAAATATTCCTAATTTTCTGCATCTATGATGATGGATTTATATTTTTCTTGGGCTTCTTTTTTCAAGGATTCACTAAAAGATTTAAGTGGGCTGCTGAAGTACTCCAATTCAACGTGGTGCCAGTGACCCTCAAAGGAACTGCATTTTCCATGTCTTGAGGAGTTGTTCTCCCAAATGACAGTTCAGATGTCCTGCAGCCAGACTGGTTTCACTGTTGTCTTGCTGGTTGCCCAGGAGCTGGCAGGATTTCCCAGTTTGCAGGGAGTGGTTTTGGTCCTTGAAGAGTCACAGTTGGTGCAGGTGTGCACAGCAGCTGATTTTTCACCTTGCACAGTAACCCTGGCGTGGGCTGTTCCCATCACACCTGCTCTGCCTGCACAACAGAGCTGTGCCTGTGTGCGAGTCCTTGCCACAAGAATCCAAGTCTATTTTTCTGTGGAATTTTTTCAAGTGAAATGGAGGAAAATCAGATTGCTTTCAGAATAACGTTAATGAACAAAACAAAGAAACAACTTGATTTCTGCCCCAGGCTGGTGCATATGTTTTCAAATTGCTCCTGTCCTATGATACTCCTGAGTATAACAATAACATTTTTGTATGAGCACATTGGTATTTGTGCAGCACAAACCAGTTCAAGTCATAGCACACAAGTCACAGGACTTGAGAGCAATATTGCAGCTACTTTGGTGAGGAGAAGCCTTTGGACAATAAAGTCCTAGAGCTAGAACTAGGTTTGAAGTGCAGATTTCACTCCTGGCAAAGTATGCAGGACCTCTGGCTGATTAATTTAGTTAGAAATAAGAGCCAGCTGCAATACCTGGGTATCCCTTCCTGTTTGTGCTTCAGAGCACATAATTGCAGCAACAGCAGTGACCAAATTTCTCAGTGCAGACAAGTCCCTAAGTTATACATTTTTTAATGGGATACTTTCATTAGTGCCTTAGCTGATATTACTCATAAACCAACCCTTGTGCTACCAGGTTTAATCATTGTCTCCAGGCAGAGGCTTATTAGTGCAAGGTCATTCTATACTTTTTTATTCCCTATTTTCCCTTAGAGAAAGAGAGCAATGTCTCCAGAAAAATCACCTCCCTCCTGCCTGGCATATCAACATCCGCAGACTTGCTGCCAGCATAGATGTAATGCCTCTTGGTCAAACCTCATGTTGCACCAAAACAGAGAGTTTATATTAAAAGAAAGATAATAAGATCGAGTCCTGGAACTTGTATGTGGGGTTTTGTAAGCCGTTTAAAGAAATAATGATAAAACTTCCATTAAAAAAAAAAAAAAAGTGAACTGTTTCTTGGAAGTATTAAATCTCTCATTGTGAGTTAAATGCTTTTGAAATGCTGGATTGATGACTCTGGAGATCAAAGTCTTACACCTGGCTGAGCTACTTAGGTGTCCCCATGGCCTTGGAGCACCCCACAGTCTAACCCTCAGGGGTGGGGAAGTGCTCTGATTCCTCTGCTGCCGTGAAGGAATTGAGGTGCAAAAAGGCAAGGTGACACATTTAAGCTCACATTAGAAGTCTGTGCTGAAGCAGGGATTTCAGACCAGGCATCTGATCTCCTCAGGTAGCAATCCAAATGGGAGCTGTCACCTCTCTCCTGCAGAAAAGGTAATGACAGAAAGTCTCTGATCAAAGAGGGTGGGAGATTTCCCAGTTCGAGCAAGTCCCTGTCCTTTCAGGAGGGAAACAATGAGAAAACTGAGTCAAGGCAAAGAGAGCAGTGTGAGGTGACTGACACCAGTCTGTAGCAACTGGACTGTCATCTAACAAGCTCATTTGCTGTAGAACAGTGAATAATGACGCTTACCATGGTAATTTTTATAATTCTCTGCCACGTGGCCATTCCTTGTTTTGGAGTGTATTCCTAATTGAACTCAAAATAGTTTGAAAATTAGGGAAAAATTTCTGCTGCAAGGCTGTTCTCCACACATGATGGGAACGTTTTAGATCAAAATGAGCCAATTATAGAGAAACATGCTGGCCCCCCTGGAATTCACATTTTTCTTTTCCTCCTGCCTCCCTCTCCAGGCTCCTCAGCAGCACATAGACAGAGTTTCTGGCTTTCTTCACTTTTTGGTCACTTACTGCACAAGGAATTAAGAATCCAGACCTCTGTGTTCATTGCTTTCCATTTTTTAACTCCTGCAGAATCATGCAGGGTATATTAGGAGGACTCCAGATTCAGAATGTCTGATATATGAAAGATTTCTGCATGATAGAAAGTACAGTTCTTTGATCTAAAGTACTCATATTGCTTTCTTCATTGACAATAGGAAATTCAGGCTATTTCTTTTTCTGTCTTGTGCACACTCTTTAACCCCAGACAATAAGAAATAATATTTTAAAATTAAGCATAATTAATCTATCATATATATGGCCATGCAAATTAGAGAGGTCTGAACTAATAATGTGAACCACACATTTTAAAATAAATAAATAAAAGTAGTATAGGCAGAAAAGCAGCCAAGCATATGGTTTCACCATATGCTGAAGCATACTTACTGTCCCTTATATCCTGTATTCCCTGTGAAAGCTATATATACATAATCACTGACAAAAAAAAAAAAAAAAAAAAAAAAAAAAAATCCAAAACAACAACAACAAAAAAAAACCCCAGAAAAACAACCCTCCATGAAAGAACTTTAAAGCTACAAGATCAAGTGGTCTGTATTTGGGCTCTGTGAAAATTCATGCAGTCATAATTTCTCTAATAAAGGGATGTTGCAAAGAAATGTTTTTTCTGGGCTTCATCTTGTGAGTTTTTGCATGGAAGCTCCTTCTCATTCAGTGGAGGTGGTGTATTGTAGGCACTGAAAGAATATGAATATTCACATGAAGGCATTGATCCATATCCCAAAGATGTGTCTTATACACCATCTTCTCCTTTATTCAGTGGGAAAGTAGTTCTGCATTGCTTAATGTCTGTATCTGATATCCTTTAGGTGTTTTGGGGACAATATTTCCAGGAAATATATCAGTTACTTTCCTGGCTTTTAGGTCTGGGTTCAACTTTTTCTGCTTTATTGATAGAAAGAAAACAGAGGTATCAAGCAGTGTTCACATACCAGTGAGACTGGTCAAAAACATTCAAAACATTTTTTCATTGAAAACTTTTTTTTTTTCCTTTGAGAATGTTAATCACATTTCTCTTTACTGCTAGAAAAAAAAAAATACTTTCAATTGAATTTTCTACTGAGAAACCTTGAGGTAAGCTTTTCATTCCAGCTGAGGTAGGAAAGTTCTATTTTGGCCTCTGCACATCCCCTGGGTAGCTTTTGGGGTGCTGATCTTTTCAGCTGGGAGTGCTCCTCATGCTGCAATACACTGGTTAGCATCCAGAGTTAAATAATCAGGGATGCCCTTCGTTCTGTGGAAAGTGCAGACATTTTGATACTTTGAACCACTCTGAAATAAAAGTCATTTTAGGAGCAGCAAAGTACTGCAGGGGAGGGTAAATCCATTTTTAAGCAGCTGTGTTTTGGAAGGGTGGCCGTAGAAATCTTTGCCTTATGAAGGGTGTGAGATTCTTTAATTCCCCTGTGTTCACCTGGCTTTTTCATTGCTGTAATTCACCAAGGCCTGGCTCAGAAAATCTGTGTGGGTCACTTAAAAAGTAGATGCTGCTCATCATTAAAAAAAAAAAAAAGGGAAAATAAAAAAGAAAAAAAAAGAGTGGGAAGGAGCAGAAATTTGTTGCATCTTGAAATAAACAGAATGGAATCAGAATTTGAACAGATGAATTATGTTTTTATGTTCATATCTTCTGTGTATCCATAACAATCCCAGGAGGCTTCACATCAACATTTTGAAATCTTTTTGATAAATGCATTCACGTTCTTACCAAAACTGACTTGTGTTTGGATTTCTCATCTTATACTCCAATTAGCATTTGAACCCAACACTTTAAGCACATGAAACAGCGATTTCTTGAATACATATAGTTAATTTAAATGTTTCAGATCACTGCTACTGAAGCTACCAAGTGCTATTTTATTTCTGGTGGTTTTCAAGAGCTGATTTTATGATTATTTGGCTTACCTTGAAAATGTATTTTTTTTCTATAATCTACTTTTGAACTCCCATTTATGCTGTTTTAGAAATGCAGAAAACAATTAAGATTATGTCAGTGCTGAAGCTACTGAAGTCTTAGGTTGAAACCTAAAGTGGAACTTATCTTTCAAAGAGGAACAGGTCAAAGGAGTTAATGGCTAATGTGTGACTTAGAGCTAATTTTGAGCAAGGAATATGGAGTGATGCTGCTATTATTTCCTGATTTTTTTTTTTTTTTCATTTTCCTTTTTTTTTTTTTTTCCTGGTCTTGGCTTATACAGAACATTAAAGCTCCTTACTAGGAAGACAATGAAAAAGAAAATAAGCTAAGAGGTGACAACTCCAATCTGAGAGCTGTGCCTGATATAAATGTACAGCAGTGGCTTAAAAAAATGATGACCCACATGCAATCATATGCCACATTCTAAGTATAAAGTTGTAGGATTTTTTTTTTCTAATTTGTACCTTCTAAGATAAATAAATTGGCTGTTCCCATTTCTGCTTCCAGCAACATCAAGAACGTAGTGAACTTAAAAGGCAGAGGCTGTTGAAGGCAGATGAGATCAGATGCCTGTGAGAGACAGAGAACCCAGAAGTTTGTCGTGTCTCTTCAGACAAAAGTTGGCCACCATGAGGCACATCATCGTTTTTGGGCCCTGCTGTTGCTGTCTTTGTGCTGGCTCAGCTGCTGGAGAGGAGCCACGGGGTTAGATTGATCACCCCGTGTGGAATACAGCTCACTAGAAGGATGCAGCATGTGCTTGGCATGATGACCCCACACTATTCCCTTGCCTGGGACAGAGGGAGAGGCCAGAGCACTCCACTGTTCTGGCTGATCACAAGCCATGGTCAGTCAGAGAAGCCCTTCTGAGCTGTGCTTATTTATACTGGACTGGGGAAAGGCACAGACCTAGCATCCAGGAAATTAAAATGTGACTTTCCCTGCCCACTCTCCTTTAGTCCGAGGCTGCATCTTGTGACCACTGAAAGCACTCCAGGAGTCACCATGGATAAGCTGTTTTATTGCCGTGAGACTCTGCGAGATGAAGAAAATCATGACTCATCCAGTTAGATTCAGAGGATGGTGGAGTTCAACTTTGTTATGCTTTCAAACTGGCTGGGAGGTTACAGATGAATTCCTCTGCCTGTGCAATCCACCCTGTGAAAAAGAGACAATTGCCTGTCTCTAATGCTCTTTGAGATCTGTGCTTGGAAATGACATATGCCAGTTCTAAATTGCTGTTTCCTTTTTCACTCACTGCCCAAGCTTTGCTTTGCATGCAGAACCCAGGCAGGTTTTTGTTTTGGAAAGAACGTGGCTGAGAGGAAGGAGCTAGCAATGGATTAGGGTTTAGCAGAACTTTGCTCTGCCACAGGCTCACTGTGGGACCTAGAGATTTTTATCTCCTCCTGTTTCAGTTCTCCATATGTAAACTAAAGATAATAATGCTGCTCTTGCTTGATCTTTGTCCTATTTATTTAGTTTATAAACTTCCTGGGGGCAGTGATCATCTCTTAGCATGTATAATACCAACCACAGAGAAGCTCAGCTACCATTTAGGGCCCCTATGTGCCTCCATAAAATATCCATTAAATAATTATGTTATGGCAGGCATTGCCAAATGATCTTGTCTCCTTAGACTTGTGAAATATTTTCCTTAATGTACAGAAAATGTTCAATCTCAGACATCTGCAAAGATTTTGGTTTTCTGCAAAAAGCCGTATGTGCAGCTGCATTTAAATGTGCAAAATGCAGCCAGCTCTGGGGTCCCAGCACAGGAAGGACATCCACCTCTTGAAGTGACTCCAGAGGAGGCCACTAAGGTAGTCAGAAGGATGGAGCACCTCTCCCACAAGGAAAGCTGAGAGAATTGGGATTGTTTAGTCAGGAGAAGAGAAGAGAAGAGAAGAGAAGAGAAGAGAAGAGAAGAGAAGAGAAGAGAAGAGAAGAGAAGAGAAGAGAAGAGAAGAGAAGAGAAGAGAAGAGAAGAGAAGAGAAGAGAAGAGAAGAGAAGAGAAGAGAAGAGAAGAGAAGAGAAGAGAAGAGAAGAGAAGAGAAGAGAAGAGAAGAGAAGAGAAGAGAGAAGAGAAGAGAAGAGAAGAGAAGAGAAGAGAATTGTGGCCTTCCTTGCTCCTAAAGGGAGCCTAAGAGACAGATGGAGAGAGACTTTATGAAGGCATGGAGTGACAGGACAAGGGAGAGTGGTTTCAGACTAAAAGAGAGTTGGTTTTGATTAGGTATTAGGAAGAAATTCTTTAATGTGAAGCACTGGAACAGGTTCCCCAGAGAAGTTGTGGATGTCCCTGGAAATGTTCAAGGCCAGGTTGGATGGGGCTTTGAGCAACCTGGTCTAGTGGAACCCTGCCCATGGCAGCAGGTTGGAGCAAGACAACTTTTTATGTCCCTTCCAACCCACACAGTTGTTGATGTCCCTTCCCTTTTATGTCCCTATAATGCTATGACAAGATTCTGCATATTTAAATGTATAAATCCACATTCTCTCTTGGCAAAAAGAAAATAAGTCATTGAGATCTGCAGGGGATAATCAAAACTGTTCTTTCTAAACACACACCCAAATTCTGAGTGAATACAGTTTCATGAAAATCATGGTTTTTAGCATTGGATAGCTCAGAATTATGAAGGTCTTTCTGTGGCTTGTGGTATCCTACAAAAGCAGCAATGTTAAAGAAAAATTAAGTCCAGGTAATCTTAAAACATTTTTAACAGATGAATTTTGAGCTTCTAACAAAATGACTGAGTAGACACATTTCTTTGGGTTTCTATTTTATGTGAAACCTTCACCCAAGTCCACCACTGATCTCTGTCCTCTAAAGCTACCAAATTTATTACAGTGGTGATCTCTGCTAGATGAAAAAAGAGGAGACACAGGTGTGAGTGCCAGCTATTCTAACCCAAGAAATGGCTGAGAATCAGGCTCAAAGTAATTGTGACACTTCCTTGCTTACATTTTTTTTCCTTAGAGACAAATAAACCCATCTAGATGTTTGGAAAATTTTGTCTCTTGTAGTCAAAGTTAAAAAACAAAAAAAGAGGAAGTATTATGTGGGGACAACAGAAACTGGGCTGAAGGAGATACTCAGCATTCAAATCTGCCTTTTTTTTTTCTGTTTTCTCCTTCTTCCCTGCCCAGTGTGACATCTCCTCTCTCCATTAAAATAAAACCTTTCCTTTCCTTTCCTTTCCTTTCCTTTCCTTTCCTTTCCTTTCCTTTCCTTTCCTTTCCTTTCCTTTCCTTTCCTTTCCTTTCCTTTCCTTTCCTTTCCTTTCCTTTCCTTTCCTTTCCTTTCCTTTCCTTTCCTTTCCTTTCCTTTCCTTTCCTTTCCTTTCCTTTCCTTTCCTTTCCTTTCCTTTCCTTTCCTTTCCTTTCCTTTCCTTTCCTTTCCTTTCCTTTCCTTTCCTTTCCTTTCCTTTCCTTTCCTTTCCTTTCCTTCCCTTCCCTTCCCTTCCCTTCCCTTCCCTTCCCTTCCCTTCCCTTCCCTTTCCCTTTCCCTTTCCCTTTCCCTTTCCCTTTCCCTTTCCCTTTCCCTTTCCCTTTCCCTTTCCCTTTCCCTTTCCCTTTCCCTTTCCCTTTCCCTTTCCCTTTCCCTTTCCCTTTCCCTTTCCCTTTCCCTTTCCCTTTCCCTTTCCCTTTCCCTTTCCCTTTCCCTTTCCCTTTCCCTTTCCCTTTCCCTTTCCCTTTCCCTTTCCCTTTCCCTTTCCCTTTCCCTTTCCCTTTCCCTTTCCCTTTCCCTTTCCCTTCCTGTTGCAATAAGACAAACCCAAGGAAAATGCTTGGCATGAGATAATCACACCTCTGGGGGATTACAGGCATCTGATTGTGGTCCATAAAATCCCTCAGGACTGATTCCCCCTTTCCCTCCTCCTTCAGAAAACCACACCTCCTGCTGTGTGTTATGACTTGAAAAAAAAGTGCACTTTTTGTGATTGTAATGTACAGATATTATTTACATTGAGTTGTTTTCTTTCATTGCATTGTGGATTTAAAAGAAACCAAAAGAGTTTTTCTCTCATCTTTGAATTTTTTCTCACTGCCAGGAAAAAAAACAGGTGCCTGATGACTTCCAGTAAAATATTTCCTGATTACTTCCTGTAAAATATTTCCCTGCACCAACGTGAATATTTGAGCTCTTGCCTTCCCTTCCCACTTTGGAGTGTTTTGCTGGGCAGTAACATCCCAGAAACATATTCTGAGCACTTCCTTTTTTGATGCATCCTGTACCACCTCTTAACAATTAAGTTGCTTGGCTTATCCTAAATGCACTTCTAAACCTGCCAGTAAGCTCTAGAATATCTGTTGCCAACTGTGCACACCCCCCAAATCCTGCAGTAATTTGATCGGCGTCGTGTTCTGCTCACACTTTCTCTCAGTTTCTATTAATTGTGAGAGCCTGAAATTAAAAATGACTGCTTGCTTCCAGTTTGTTTGGATTTTAGCACTCGCTACAACCAAAGACAGGACACTTGGAAAAGCAGTGGAATGTGCAGCAGGAGCTGCTGAAGACTTGGATGGCTTTATTTACACATATTTTACTCTAAATTTAACTCCGTATCCTGACATTTAGGTTGACGAAAGTGTTAACATCTCTAGAAAGATTTTGCTGAAACGCAAGGCGTATTCAGTGTGTTCTTAGGCATTCCTATTTCTGTGTGAATTTAACTCTTTTTAATGGTAAGATAAAAAAAGGAATGTTTTGCCAGAAAAAAAAAAAAGTCAACTGTTTAAAAAGTAATTAAAAGCATACAAATTTAGATCGAAACAACAATGAAAAAATAAAGGGCGAGGGAGCAATTCAAAACACAGCGTGAGTATAATGCACTTGGTACACTGTAAGTGCTTTGCTGCTTCTGAAATTCCCTAACAAGGTGAGTGAAACTATTCTAAGAACACTATTATCAAGAGACACCTTTGAACTGATCTATCCTGAAGAATAACCCCCAGAAAGATAAGGTGAGGAGGAAGGGAAGGCAAAAAAAAAACCAAACCACCAACAACAAAAAAAAAAAAGAACAACTTTCTTATGTTTGTTGGCCACACAGCACAGCTCCGACTTCTGAACATTTTTCCCCAATTATTTTTGTAAAGTATTGATCGCAATTTAATTTTGCAGTCCCAACATGAGAGGCGCTTCATGCTGAAATGTCTCACAGGAGATTGTAATCAGGGTCTAGCCTGAAGGTGAAGCACTAGTACATAGGTTTTACTCTATTCCTCCACTCTTCATCAGTTCTGGGATTGGAGCAGAGGGCATTCTCAGGCAGATTAATTTTTGACGATGGGATCGATGGAAGATGTTTTTTCCTCCTGACATTGAGTCATCTAATTTGCTGTTTATCTTTGGCTTATTGAGTTTTGAGCATTGTTAAATCATACCTTTCAGCTGTTTAATTTCAGATGTGAATTTTGCATTCCCCTCTTGTACTTTGGCATAACTCTTTTTACCCAAAATGAGCAGGGTGATGGGCCTTTTTTGACACCAGGTTACTGCTTTCGAGTCTGTTAAGTACTCCAAGGTAATGTTATAGTACTTTCTAGCCTTTTTTCTTTGCTCGTGGCCATAGATCAGATCATCTCTAGGGAAATCATTACTTGCCATCATTATTATCCCTAGCACCTTCATCTATTCTCCCTTGTTTCCTGACTCCATTGCTTGATGAAGTGCCTACTTGCGAGGACACCTTTAACTCAGGTCTTCTAATTAACCCCTTCATTGCTCAGGCTGGTTCAATTTTTTTTTTTTTTTTTTTTTGTTCCTTCCCCCAATAAGTTGTGATCTATGTGTTTAGCTTTTGGAGCAGCTTATAATAACAGCACACTGGAATTGTCTGGGAAGCTCTTTTCTTGAGGAGGCCGGTGGATTTTTTTCCCCTTTGATTTTGTTTTAGTACCAAAGTGAGCGTTGTGCCAAATATATTGCTAATACTAAATAAAAGGCTTTGACTCAAATGAAAATTGACTTTACTTAACCTTTGCTAAAGGGTTATACATTATTGCCTCACATTTCAAGGGGAATCCTCTAACCTTGGCCCGGCTCTGAACAGTCCGTGGAATAATCTTGCAATTATTAATTTTTACTGACTCAACATATATGCATATAATCACCAAAATGTGTATGTTGTGGTGACCAGTAAAAGGTGGGTAGAAGTAATAAGTTACTTATCATGGGAAGTTGCTAAGCTATTATATACATCACACTGGCTTCAGATTGGTAAAAATAAGAAATATTTTCATTTTATATTGCCTTTCTCTTAGACTCAAGGCCAGGAAGGGTTAGCTCGTGCAGTACATGAGGAGTCTGTTGCTCCTGTGGGTGTTGGAATTCAGAGGTCCTCTGTGGACATCTCATATCACATCCAAAGATGTTCATCTTTTGGACAGAAAATGACCCAGTTCACCTTTGGAAGGCAAAAATCTCAACTCACACTCTTTGGGGTTTTGTTAGAAACATTTTTGGCCAATTTATGTGAGAGAAGTTTTTAACATGCTTTCATTTTTTTGCAACTAAACTGACATTTCCTTGCTTCAAGGCACTTTAAAGTTTAAGACAAAAGCTTGTCTTGGCCATAGTGATTTCCATATAATAATAATAGTAATAATTAAATTGTGATGAAAACAAACCCCACTAATTTAATTGATATAAACTTCAATCTATAAATCAAATAAATGGAACAGTAAACCTCCTTTAAATGTTATATTTATGGTGAAAAATAGAATATTACACTTTTCACATGATCTTTTAATATAAATATATTAACAATTTTTGTCTCTTAAAAAAGGGCTTTTTGTACACTGCAATCAAACATTGTGTAGGGGATGAGAATTTGGTTGGGAGAGAATTTTGTTAGGGTAATTTGTTTAGAATTTCATTTAGAATTATTTTGTGGGTTTTTTTTGTTGTTGCTCTTGGGATCTTGTTTGCTTGTGGTTTTGTTTATTTTTTTTAAGAAAATTAACATTTTAATGTTAAAAATGTTAAAAATTAACAGAATGTTTTAATGTTAAAAATTAACAGAACTTAAATGTCCTTTTTTTTTTTTTTTTTTTTTTAAGAATGTTGTGTTTGGAAATTAATCTCGCACAGTTTAATGCAATCCAGCAGTCATACTTTTAGCTAGTTTTTAATTTCCAGGGCTTTTAAAAAGGTGAGGCTTGTTTCACCTCGCGTGCGTGCATCTCTCCCGTTTGTTTTTTGCCGATCCCAGGCGTTGCGCAGAGCATCCCGTCTCTTGGGGCCTTTAGTCCCGACTGGAAAGCACCAAACAGAAAAGAAACAATTTCTCCTTAAAAAAACACAAACAAACGAAAAACAAAACCAAAACAAAAAAAAAATTAAAAAAAAAAATCTCCTTAAAAGTCCTCGAGCAGATTCCCTCTAGAAACTGGAAATACCCGACTCCAGCCAAATTCTGGCCCAAGACCATTTCCTACTTCCCTTGGGGAAACGGGGATTGAACCGAAATACCCGGGGAACGAGAAAAGACAGGAGCTCACACCAAGCTGCACCAAGAAGGAGTCTGGAGCAGCTTTGCGCCAGCGGCGGAGCGCGGGCGTGGATCCCAACGCGCAGTTTGGCGCAAGGGCGCGTCCTTTGCGCGAGCAGCTCCTCCAAGGCCACCTTTGGCAGCTGCAATTCCCGGCTGCAGGTGTGTAGATGCTCGCTCCCCTCGCCCTGGGGGAGCTGAACCATGGCCATGATTAAAGGTACTTTGAGATCCCTAATGGCCGCGAGCATGCAGAGCTGGTAATTGCAACTACTTTTCATTCCGCCACCCTGGGAGGACTGACCTGCTGCCAGTAATAAACATCCTTAAGTTTTTTAGCCTTTGCTTTTTCGGGATTCAGGTTTATTGCTATTTAATTTTTTTAAATTATTTTTTTTCCCCCTAATCCTTCTTGACCTCGTTTGGATTTGTGTCCGGCCCTGTGACAAACACTGCTCGCAGATAAGTAACAACACCTTTGTGTGAAATTGCATGTTTAGATTCACTTCTGTACAGGAGGCCAGTATCATGAAGTTGTTCTAGGTATAATTTGACTATATCCTGATGTCTTTTCAGACATATATTGATATCTCGATTAATCCCTCTTTCAAAATGGATATTCAAACAGGTATATCAAAATGGATATTTTAATTCTTATTTTCCTTAGGAAAGTAGGAAAAGCTATTTCAGAATTTGGCTGCAGCCAGATATTTCCAGTTTCTAGAGGGAATCTGCTGGAGGACTTTGAAGGAGAAATTGTTTCTTTTGTATTTGGTACTTTCCAGTCAGGATTAAAGGCCCCAAGGATGGGATGCTCTGCACAACGCCCAGGATGCAGCAAAAAGGGGACAGATGCACACACACGAGGTGAAACAAGCCTCACCTTTTAAAAATCCCTGGAAATTAAAAAAGGATCCGTGAGCAGCTGGAAAAGGAGGATACTGGGTACAGAGGAAATCTCATCCAGTGTGGTGATTTTCTTTATTCCAATCTTTGCCAATTATATCAATTCGTCCATCGCTTTGATGTTATCAAACCTGTGAAACTCTTGCTAATGTTACTTTTCACATGTTAAAGTCGATTATGAGCTTACGTACCCTGCTGCTCAATGGCCTAAATGAACATATTCATGAAATCCACAATGGGAGCCGGGTTATTTGATTGTACAGCAAATTAGGATGTTCCTGTCCTTAGGCTCTGAGGCTGCCTTCTCTGAAAAAGAAAGATGAGCTAGTTCCATCAAATGCCTATCTATTAATCAATTGTATTCACACACAATCCCCTTTGAAGATAGGGATAAAGGGCAGTAGAAAGACACCCTTCCCCAAATCTGCAGCAAATGATTTCTGGCACTATAAACATCACTTATTTTTCCAGAGGACACATCTGTTCTGAAGGTCTTCTGGCACCTACATAATCCCCGTTTATGGCTGTTGCCACAGAAATGGCAGTCTTTAAAACTCATTGAAATCTTTCCTCTCTGCCTCCACAGAAAGTTAAAGGCTAATTAAGGAAATGCAAACAGGAGCTTCTTCTGAGCTTGCAGCGTGAGGAACTGAAGAAGTGAGCATGCACTTAGTCCCTCTGGCAAAGGCAAAACAAGCTAAAAAACATTATAATCTTTTTGGCATTTAAAAAAATATATATATCCTTTCTTCCCCTTCTATATTGTAACACATAACCCCCAAAATCAATAATGCAGAGGCACTGTTAAAAAAAAAAAAAAAAAAAAAAAGAAGAGAGAAGCACTACAAGATGCTCCAGTCAAAACATTTCTTAACTGGCTCCAGAGGGGCAGAATCATCCCTCGTCCTTTTCAGCTGGAGCAACTCCGACCAAGAGGTGAGGTTTCATCCATGGTAGTGAAGCAAAGCTGGGAAAAAAGGAGTGGAAAGGGGATTTCAAGGTTGCAACGTCTGTACAGCAGACTCCTTCGAGACAGGCAGAAAGCAATCAGTCAGGAACTTTTGCATGGCTTGTATTTTTGACAGAGTGAAACTGGTTTCAATACTGGACTACAGATTTGCTCTGGAAATAATTATTGTATATAACCCCACTGATAGGGAATCTATTTCTTTAATGATAAATTGTGGGATAATCCTGTGTATTTGAGGACAAATCTGTACAACCTGACCCTGGGAGAAGCAGGACCTTTTTCATGGTGTGTGATAAGGGTTTTCCAGGAGTTAGGTTTTCATGGGTATTGACTTCTGTGATTTGGGGGAATCCATTTTACCTCCTTGATGATGATTTCTCTCTCACCTTTCCTCCCTGATCTGTCTTCTGTTAATTCTTTTTGCCTGAAAAAAATTCAATAGTGATTGGATAATGCAACTGCACATGTAAATCCATTGCTACTAGTAAACAGTAAAAATACCAAAATATGGGTAAAAAACCCAAGCAACTCCACACACTCTTTTATTTTTCTGCAGCTCAGATGATTTGGACAATACAAGAGTTTGTTTTTCCACCTGGAAATAAATATAGCACTGGACTGCACAGTCTGAGTTTTTAAATGTGAAAATTATGACCATTAAATCTGTGATTTGAAAATGTTGTCAGCGGAAAGCAGACAACGATGTGGATACTTTCTGCAGGTTACTGCCTTAGGGTCAATTGAAACAAGCAGATCTATGGGGCACAGCAGTGCAAGGAGCAAGCCATTGCAGGTGCAAATATGCCTGGGGCTTGTCTAACTACCATTAAAATAAAAAGTTTGATAGCACTAATCGTTTCTGTGCCTTTGCATTTGAACAGCCACTGGCACTGCCTCAGCGTTTTGACTGCGCTGGCAGAGTTGTGGGAGAAATCATCAGGAAGGGTAGTAAAAGGCAGGAAAAAAGCAGAGGGGCAAGCCTGCATTGCCAAGAGAAAGGGTCCAAATGAATACCCAGAGGTCAAAACCAGGACAATTATAAGCCTCTGAGTTTGCAGCAGTAACAAGTACCTGTCCCCCAGCACTTTCAGTTCTTGTGAATGAAATTTTGAGAGGCTGCTGTGCCTACCTGGGCTGAAAGGCTCAAAAACACCTCTGAGAAGGCATGAAGCATCTTAGTGGGCTCTGAGAGAGGAGCAAGGTTGGCTGCAGCCCTGGATTTTTCCCTTCTCCCCAGCAGCCTGCCCCTCATTTCTGTCTCATGTGACCACAGAGGCCAAAAATCACAACAGTGGCCAGGTGTATGTGCCTGCACCAGGGAGTCCCATCCCTTCTTCAGTGCTTTCTTCATCGCCTCCACTGATGCCTAAAGTCTGCCCGTGGTCTTCTGGTGGTGGAGGACTGAGGGGCAAAGGCAGAGGAATTTCCTACAGACAGAAAAAATCTGCTACAGCAAAGTCTGCCACGGTTTGGTTTTTGAAATCCTTCTTTTAACCGACTTGCTTGTTCAAAGGGTAAGATGCTCTAAGACTAGTAAAAGTCAAATTTCTCATTTTTATGTTGATTGTGCTTCATTTTTGAATGGGAGCTCTTGCTGGGCTCCTTTGCTGCTTGTAGAAATAGATTATTTTGCTAGTCACAGGTGTGTGGGGATTAGTGATACCTATTGGGCTGAAGTCTTACTGGAGAGCAAGATATGTGAATGCAGGAGAGAAGCCTCCAGAAAGACCATTTTTCAGTGTCTTTAAGAGAGATCAGGGGGCATGATAGCTTATCAGAGTAAGTTTTCAGCTCTCCAATTCTGCATTCAAATTTTGGCTGAGGTGTTGAGGGAAAGTCAGTATGCCATAGCTTCCAGGTTATTCAGAGACCTTCTGTGACACTCTGAATGCTTTGAGTAGCTGAAAAAATTCGCCAGGCCTGTGGCAAAAAAAATGGTGTAAAATGGCCAAAAGGTTGCCTCCTGCTACCCATTGTTCTTCCCAGAGGTAAAAATCTTTCTGCTGCTGCCACCAGCAGCACCTCTTTTGATTTTAGTGAGAATTAATCTGATTTTAGTGAGAATCTTTTTATGGGTCTTGTGTTTGATCAGAGATGTGTCCAGATCAAGTCTCTGTAATGGAAAGATTTTTGGTCTATCTGAGTTAGGTAATTAATTGTGAACAATAACAAAGAGAGAGCAAATGTCAGAGTCCTGATTTGCCAGGCTGGGGCTTGGGTGAGAATGAGGTGTGGATATGGTAGGAAAAAAATTGAATTTAAACAGGCTTCATTTTTTTTCAGGGAGACAGAAGAAGTTGCTTTTCTAGGTGATGCTGTGGGTAATAGTTTTTTACCAGAACTAAATAATCTCTTTGGGCAAGGCAGAGCCAGGTGAAAGAGCAGAGGAAAAAGATTTGCTACACTGTACTCCTGTTCTCCACAGAAAACACATTACTCCTGTTCTCCAACAGAAAAAAACAAGTTTGTTCCCAGTGGTCTTTGGCCACAGTAGGCTGGACACAAAGGACACACTAAAGATGTGGCATGAGCTGGATTTGGTTTGGTTTTCTTCTTGCTAGGGACTAAAAGGAAGCACAGCCATGGTAAAGGTATCATCTTTTTAAATTGCAGCTGCAACATTTTCTTCCTTGTGTATTTAGCCTGAAATATTTGCTCTCTTTCAGGTCTTTCAGGTCACATCTCATGCACTTCTGTTTTGTGTAATCAACCAATTAATAATGGCTTGAGAAGTAGGCAGGCATAATTGGCATATGCTTTGCTGAAGAACAGTCATGAATGTGAAAATAAATTGTCGAGATTGTAATTGTTTTCCTTGCCTCATTCTTTCTCACTTGTATCAGTCCTTGTAGAAACTCAGGGAAGAATATTCTGGATCAGACCAAAGTTCTTGTCCAGCCAAGTGGCTGTCTCTGTCAGGGGCTACTAGAAGGTAGTTGGAACTGTGATAAGAAAAAATAAAGGCAGAGCAATCTTTTTCCCAGCACTTTCCCATCAATTAGAGATTTTAGACAATTCCTAAGCTACAATTTGTATATTTTGCTGTTCTCTTGTTTGGTGTTTCATATGCTCAGCTGGTGCTATTGAAAAATCCCACAATTACTACCCTCACATATCCTGCGAGGTAGAAAAGTGGTGTATTATCTCCACATTATGGATCTTGAACTGAGGAGCTGAAAGACTTGAAATGCCACCATCTAAAAATAGATTAGAGCTGTTACAGTTCATTAGCACAATAAAAACTTTGGACCAAACTGATACCCAGCCTGCCCTTAAAAATCCAACCTCTCCATAAACTCCCTATTACAATACTCCACGACGAGGCAAGGGTGACTGCAGCCCTGAAATTTTATGGCACTTCTGTGTTGCTTCACTTTCTCAGAAAATGCCAGCAACGTGATGATCCTGTGCATTATGGCTTCAGTTACACAGAGCTGCTTCCTGATGACTTCCAAGGCTCCAAGATCAGGATCTTTCAGATTTTCCAGCTGGCCATACAAGACAGGACAAAAGTGATCCCCATTTTTCAAGAGGACTTTGAGAGGAAAGGAGAGAAAAAGCCTGTTGCAATATCACGAAAATAAACTGGGATGGGAGGCCAAAGCAGAAATGTTCCTTTCTGCTGCAGTCTTAGTGGTGATATTTTATCACTTATGTGGTTAATTGAGAGATGTAGGAACAGATGTGAGTCTGTCATTCTAAATTGAAGGCATTTTTTGGGTATTTATCAGCTTTTTCCTTATTTTTAATTAATATGTACTCATTGTCACAAGGCTACTGCACTCCAGAAAGGCATTGTGTACAAGGAGTAATGAAATGCTCTGCTTTGACTTCAACAAAAAAGCAATCAAAATTCTTTTCTAGCTGTTGGTACATTATTATTGTTCACAGCTCATGAGTTTGGTTAGCAGTGGGACTTCTGATCTGGATACCTGGATTTTATACTGCAGTTGTGAATAGCTAATAGAGCTGTGAATTATGTACCTGAAAGTTCTTATAATGTAACTCCAAGAGTTAGGAGGTCTGTGTTGGTTTTTCCTTATTCTGTTCATGCAGAAAGCTGGTTCCAACACTGGCAGTGTATTGATTGGATGCCACTGACAGTAGTTTTATGTTCTTGACGTAAAAAAAAGGCCTAAACGAAAGTTATATATTTTGAATAAGGAATAAAGATGCTTAGAAATACTTACAGATAGCACTGGAAAAAACCTAAGTTTCCTGGAAGCAGAAAAATGTTAAAAATCTGGTCTTCATTTCCAGATCTGAGTATTCAGATGAAAAAAGTACACATGAACTACTTTTGTCTTTGGCCTAACAGTTTACTGATAGGGCTTTTCATGCCCATTATTTTATATATGTGTCTCCTCATGAGCCCTCCATTCTTGGGAAGAACAAAAAGAAAAATTGTCTAATTTTATATTGCTGTAGACTATAGGCAGAAAGACTGCTTTTCCACATTGAAGTTTAGAGATTTTTTGTGAAAGGAACCAAGTTTGTGTATGACAAACAAGCACAGCCTGGATCCCAGCTGGATACAAAGACAAATCCATAGGTTGTACTAATGGTGCTGCTTCTTTCTCTTTTCTCTGCCAACTAATTTGCTTACCTAGTTCATATAAAATGGAAGTTGAAGTTTATGGCAAGATTTACATCCTGATATCCTCATCTTGTCATCTATGGAAAGAGAGTGTTGGGACAGGAAACAAATTTGTCATCTTGTTATCTTCTAATTTGGATTACAACCACCTCTAACTGGATGGCCTTCCAGTGTGGCTCTTGCTTGTTATTTCTCAGTGGCACAGCCTATCACTTCACTAAATGTAAATTGTTCTTGGCCAGTTTTTCAAAGTAATTTGACAACGTAGCTTGATTTTGCTTTAACATAATCTAGACATTGCTTCCCTGCAGTGGGACAAAGGGATTGTGAAGGAACTGTTATGCAGAATTTCCCAGCAATTTTCCCCTCTCTTGCAATACCTATCATATTTTGCTTAACTATACAATCTTCCCAGGTTCAAATGCTCTACTTAGTTGTGTTTAGGGTTTACATGGACTGTATGGATTTCATGCATTAGAGGAGACCTTGTTTAGAATGCTAATGGCATGTGCTTTACAATAATGCAGTGAGTCCTGATTTGGTTTTGATTGCAATAAACTGGAGGCAAACGTGCAAACCTTTGCTAATTTAAGTTGATTTTACCTTTATCGTTTTGCGTATTACATGATCTAGAGCCACACAAACAAAAGCTTGTTTGGACTTACCATGCTTTCCTTTTCAGAAAACAGAATTCTTTTTAATTAAAAACACTTTAAAAAAATCAGTATGTGTAATTGCTAACACCTGCTATGTGTTACTAACAGATGTTTCTTACTTACCTAAGGGAACTGTTATAATTACACTATACGCTTATTGGAATGGCATTTAACCAAGATAGTTTAGGAACTTTAGGTGGTGACTTTGTGTTCTTTCATTCATCTTTCCTTTAAAAAATGTAAAAAAAACAGCTGAACAACCAGGCCTCCTTGCTCACATTCACCAAGCACAGTTCAGCACAGTGGAACTGTGGACGTTCAGCCTCCCCTTGGTAACCCTGAGCATCAAAGAGGAGTTTGGATTCCCTGCTCCAAGCTTTGCCCTGGGGCCTGTGTTTGCAGTGCCCGGGGTGGGATGGTTCCAAGCCATGCCAACAGTGGGGTTTGAGGAAGGCAGGCTTACTGGCTGACCTGAGCAGCCCACCTAATCTCTCTGTTTCTGTGCTCTTTACTGTGAAATGCTGGTGGTGCGGCCTCTTCTCGATAATCATGAAGGTTGGAAAAGACCTCCGAGGTCATTGAGTCAAACCATTAGCTCAGCACTGCCCAGCCCACCCCTGAGCCACATCCCAAACACCACCTCCACAAATACCTCCAGGGATGGTGGACAGCTTCTTCCAGTGCTTGACAACCCATTTTTTGGTGGAAGAATGTTTCCAATCCAAACCTCCCCTCGGCCCACCTTGAGGCCATTTCCTCTGAAATAATTACCCCCCGCAGCCCCCCAGAGTTACTGGACTAGCCCAGATCTGAGAGGGCTTTGGGGGGAATATTTCAGGGTCAAGGCAAAAGATTCCAAAAGAGGCTCTAACCCCCGATGTGGTCCAAGACATTCATTCTCGAAGGTTTCCAGGGGAGAAAGAGGGAAAGAGGGTGAACAAGGAAGAACAGGGCCTTATCTAGACTCCTGCTCAGGAAAAGATAATTGGCTCCCAGCCAGTTGGGTCAAGAAAAGAAGGAAGGGTTAAACTAACATGCTTACAGCTACAGGGGCCTCTGGGGAGGGAAAAACCATTTCCCAGAGGAGCACAGCATTCCTCTTGTCCTGTTGCTTGTCACTTGGGAGAAGAGACCGACATCCACGGAGGAGGGAGGCCCAAATCATGAGTGTTTTCCCGGGGCTTTGAGATTTTTGGGTTGGAATCAGAGGTCAGCAGGACTAGTTCTGGGTGTTGTCCTGTCACCAGGGCCGTGCAGTGAAGGCTGTGAGGGGAAGGGAGGGAAAGGCTGCCCCCGTGGCTGCCGCAGAGCTCCGCATCCCGGCACCTTCCACCTCGGCTGCCGAGCGAGGCGCTCCGCCTTCTCCCTCTGCATCTTCATTTATGAAACTAATCACACAATTACCTGCAGGCATGTGTTAAATATGACACTGGTCTCTGCAAAATAATGGGCCAATTGCAAACAATGAATAAAGAGAGGCAGCTCCATTTATAACCGCTGTTTCAACAGAGCTGTGTTGTAATCAAAGTGATCTGAGGGTGACTCATTAATTAATTGATGTTCTTTTTTATTATGTGCTATTGAGTTAATGAGTAATTTGTGCTAGATAACTCTCTGAACACACTGATTACGTGAGATATTTTCTGGGGCTTTCATATCAATGACATGCTGAATAGGTGGAAGATGGTATTTGCTTATGTATACTCATTATTAGCAGGTTCAGGATGAATATAAATCAGCAGAAGGGCATTTTAAAAGGTATTAGATACATGCAGCTCTTACTTTAATGCCTTAAACAGATACTCTTCAGCTTTTAATGCCTTAAATAGTATTAAAATCACTTCCTTTATAATACTTCCATCAGCCACAATTGGCAGCTTTTAGAAAGGTGCCTACACAAAGGATTTTTACTGGGAGCATGTTTGTGCTAATGGCCTATTACCTTGCACATATTGTATTTTGGTTTCCTTTTCCAAGGTACTGAGCAGTAAACAGGTTTGGACTGCATCATTGGCCTGAAGTAGGAGGAATGTGTTAAGTGAATATGTAATTGGCTTTTTTTTTTAATCTAAAGTGGCATTTAAAGGAATAAAAACACTGCTCTTATATACAGTACACACTTTGCTTTGTATAGTTTGACTTGTTAAAGCTTTTGCTTTATTGAAACCACAACATCTCCAATGCCATAGGAGTTTTTTATTCATTGAACAACAAATGGCTAAATTGATAATTTAGTCTGACAACAGCAGCACAGTGGAAGCTTTCAGAAAAATCAGCTAAATGTATAAAATTATACCCAGCAATCACTACAGACCTTCATTTTTGACAAGATTTGTTCTAGGTACAGATGACTGTAAACTACCTACTGCTGAGAAAATTATAAGAAGCTGCTGCATATTACGTTGAAAAAAGCCTTTAAAGTACTTTAAAATCTATACAGTCAAAACCTTGCCACAGTCCCTGTTTGTTTCTTTTTCCCAGTCTCCCTTCTCACTGACCACTTTTCAATCTGTCTTCCCCAAGTCATTTTATGTGTAGGCAATTAGGAACATTTGAGGGATTGCTGGATGATTTTCCTTTATTTACATCATGTGAGCAAAAATTGGAACATTTTGGGAGGATAGGAAAAACATGAAAGTGTGCTTTAAAAAAAACCACCAAACAACCCAGAAGATAGAAAAACACAATCATGAAATAGATCAAATTTTAGCCCTGGTCACTGTTTCTGCCAAACACAGGCTGTCTTGATCCATCACCAGTTGTGGCAGATAACAGACACAGCAGGATACAGTTGTCAGAGGAGCTCTTCACAGTTGAAAAATCAAGGTTTGATAAATTTTAGTTTTCCACATGGCTCAAAACCAGCCATCCAAGTAGATTGTAGTAGATTAAAAAAAAATAAATTATTGATATTATTATTTTTGTCTGGCTAAACTTCACGATGTGTACAGATAAAGATGGGAGGCACAAGTGGAAGCATGGCAAATACACTGAGTAAGGGGCTCTATCAGAGTGGTTTGCTGGATGCAGGCAGCATGTTGACACACACAGTGATGGAGAAGGAGAACCAAGGCAGATAACAAAAAGCAACCCAAAGAAATGGTCTAGACCTCTGTCAAAATGATCACTAAAGTGGCCTGGCAGATAATCTCTCTCCAGTACTGACTTATGATGATATACTTTATTGGAGTTGCAAGTGTTTCCATTAAATATTTCATCTCTCAGCCATTATTTTAACAGCCAGGCAAGAAGGAAGTTTGAAATACAGGAAAATGTGTAATTGATCTTTGACCTACAACAAACCTAAATTTATTCTGTATCCTCTACATACAAATTTTAGATATGTATGTGAATAAGACAGATGAGCATAAAGTGCTCAAAGCAATGCCATACCATTGTGCACTGCAAACATATCCATATTTCTTTATCCTTGCATCAATTAAGATTGATGGTGAGACTATTTTTTTTTTTCTCCCTTGCAGGACCACCTTCCTCTTCCACACTTTGAGCCTAGGTCACAAAATGCACATATGAGCCACGTAGCATGTAGTAATGAGCCACTCTTTTCCCATTTCCCTCTCTTCATTTGCTCCATAAAGAGCTGAGCAGTGGCACTTTGTGGGAATGAGAGATTCCTTGAGCTTTTACAGCACTATTAGTGTTCAGCTGCCATCATCCCCAGCCAAGCCTTCCTCAGGCTGAGCTGGTTTTGGTGCTTTCCTGCCTCAGACCTGTGGTTACCTCCTGGGAATTCTGCTCCTCCCAGGTTGTCCTAACGCTGCTCGTGACGTTCACAAGGCTGTTGGTTCTCTTGAAGAGCCAAAAATGCTTTACAAAAGCACTGTATCCATTAGCCCCATTGGACACACGGGGAGAACTGAGGCACAGAGAAGCTGAGTGACTTGCCCAAGCTTACAGGGAGCCAAAGACAGAGCCAAGGAGCTTTCTTTCTTATTTCTGAAGCAGGGATTTCTATCCCTTCTGCAGCCTACTACTGGAAAGCAGAAGAGAGATCTTCCCGATTTCTGATGGAAAGACCCAAGAGGGGCTGGAGGAGAAAATTGAAATTGGGCTCAAAACAACATAATATGATTCTTCCCTTTCTGTCCATCCTGACCTTCATGGAAAGGACAGCTTGTTTATTGCACTGAAGTAGGTCTGAAAGGGCCTAATAGTACCTCTGACACCAACTGCTTCGTTATCCCAAAGACATTAAGGGACTGGGGAAGGGAGTGCAAGAGACACTTGTGCTCAAGGTTAGGAAGGAAGATAGTCCACAAAAGAGGGCTAAATTTAATTTGGAAAACTATGTGGAGCTATTTCTTCTAATTAACAAGAACAGCCTGAGGAGCTGTTGCATTTCTTTCTGGTCCTGTATGAGTCAGAGTCAACTTTTGTGAGCCACGCTTATTTTCAAAAGGGTTCACAGCCAGAAAAAAAAAAAAAAAAAACCAAAAAACCACACTGTAACAACAGTCATTAAAACTAAATATCTATTTCTAAGTCAAGCCACTGTGCAGAGCGCTCTTACCATACACTTAAGGAATTTCCCCACTGCATTACAAAGCTTCTTTGACCATCCCCAGCAAAAACATGCCGAAACTGCAACAGGACAGGAAGAGCAGGGAAGGGCAGCAGTCAACTTGAGCAGAGTCATGGGTTCATACTCGAAATAAAAACAAGAGCTTAGCTTCATAACAACATAGGGTATAGAGGGTTTCATGTTGGCTTTTTTTTTTTCTTCTTCTTCTTAATACTGTTTTGTTGTTTGTTTGTGTGTTTTTAATACAGGCTGTTTTCCCGGTGAGCTAGATTACAGTGGCAAACAGACAAGACATAAATATGCATTGAACAACTTTTTAAACATTCATCCTGCTCTCCTTTGCCAAACACCTGTAAGCTCTGTCAGGGGTGTGAGCACTTAGGGACGTCCTGCTGATGCAATAGCTTCATGGCTTTAAAAGAAGTCCACCTCTCCTAGAAAACGGACTGGTTGCCAACAGGAGCTGTCAGCAGCGATTCCACCTCTGTCAAAAGGATTTTAATTGCCAGTATTGATGGGACAAACCTGTAGGACGTTGGCATGGACAGCAAGGTACCTGTGCACTCGAGTGTGGTAGCTCTCGCTTGCTATTGCTGAGTTTTGTCCCATCCACATCAGCATTTAAATTGCCTTCAGCATTCACCGAGGTGGGTAATTAGCAACCAGTCACTCTCCCAGTGTCAGCTCAGGGTCGTTTCCTCAGTGTAAATAGACCCTCAGAGGGGGCTGTTTACAGTGCCTTCTACTTTCACTTTTTATTTTTTTTTTTCCAGGGTTTGTTGAGGACGCAGCCCCAGAAAACATATTAGGGTTAAGCCCTGATTAAGAAAAAAAAAAAAAAAAAAAAAAAAAAAAAAGGGAAAGAGAGAGAGGGAGATGAGGGAGAAAGAGAGACCCCTCAAATTGTAAGACTTCTTTAAAATGCATATAAAGAAAAATCTTCTCCCTTTCCTCCCCCCTCAAATTAAGGATTTCAGAAAAATAACATCTATATTTTTATATATATATATGTATATATATATATAAAATAAGATACCCAGAGGCACTGGTTTGCATTAGGGCTTAATTTTTCCAGCTAAATTAAAAATCAAATCCAGGCATTTGGAATGCCTAAGGGGCACAAAAGCAGCACCCAAAATCATTAACTTTTGCACCTTTTATAATATAGCTCAAACCAGTCAGATTTGCTTTTCAAAATTTTGTAGTAAAATAAAAGTGCTCTTTGAGGAAAATCCATGCAATTAAACAGCAGATGCTTAACCCCTGAAAAATAGAGGCTTATAAGAGAAGTGCTGATAGACCCTTAACCATAGCATCATTAGCAGCAGGTGCTGCTAGTTATTAGATTTCTAAATAGTTTTAATGTAAACAGTATTCTTAAGCTCTAAGTGTAGCATAATGGTTGGGATTTGCTCTTTAATGCTTTTTACTAGAAAGATACAGCTCATTTAAAATAGCTGGTAGATACAGAAAGCATAAATATACAGTAAGTTTAGACACTGATTGTACTAAATGCAACAATACAAAGAAGCAAACAGGAACACAAATGGTAACACAATAAAACTGTATTACATTTGTGCTTCAAATATTACAATACATTATGTACAATAGTCCAAAATAAACATCTCATGCCAAATGACACAAAAAGAAACAAAAAAAAAAAAAAACCCCAAACAAACTGAAAATCCCAAGAGCAAGCAAAAAGAATCCAGCTGTATATACAGTACCTTTTTAATTAACATTCAACTCTGAACTGGAGCAATTTTCACTACATACAGATGCAGTCCGCCTTTTATTTCACGCAACCATTCTGTCTCCCTATATCTATGCTATTCAGTAGGTTCCTGTGTCATTTCTTATGTACATGTTGAGCAAAAAAGATAAAAGAACGTAGTGCTTTTTATTCTTAATGATGTGGCATCTGATCAGCGAACCTGGGGTGCATAACCTTCTTTCATTAAACCCTCCTCATAGTCTGTCTGGCACAGAATCATGTTGTTCTTCAGGAAAAATTTGTCTCCGACACAAAATCTGAAATTAAAACAATAAAGAGAAAAGAAAAAGAGAGTTTGAGGGTAAATGGTGGGATATAGGCTTGCAGGTGAGGGTTGTAGAGTAAGTGTTGGCTGGACAGCACCCACATGTGCATGTGGGAAAGCCCAGCAGAGGAATTGCCCTGGTGCCACAAGTAATCCTGTGCTTTCAACAAAATCTAGTGCATTCAGGCACTTCTGCTTCCCCAGCCAAAGACCTCATTCAAAGCCCACCGTGGGCTGTGGGAGTCCTGGATCAGGTCACTGGCACACAGCTAAAAACACAATAAATATGCCAGGCTGCTGAGCTGAGTGAAAAGTAAGTGTCCTGCAAACCAGAAGGAAGACAAAGTATAGCAAAGCGTGCAGTAGAAAGCCTGTCTGAGATATCTTGTGTTTCTCTTGTGTCTTAGTAAGAATTTCTTGTTATGTTCCAGTTGGATGTTTTGCTAGATTTGATTTAAGATGGTGATTCTGAGAACTGCTTCTAGCACACACACAACTTTACACTCACTGTAAAGTATATGTAAACCAGAGACACGCAGGCATGCAGAAAAAAAAAAAAAAAAACCTTTTTCCTTTTTTTTTCCTATAGGAGTTGATTACAAATTTAGTTACTCAGCTAACTCCTCTCTCTCTCGTGGTATCAGTGCACCCACCTTGTTACAGTATTGCGTGCATCAGAACGATCTGATTGCTGCAAAACACCACTGAGAGATTTCCTTTGCTTTCCTCTGATGAGCAGGACAATCACAAAATGTTAACGCTCCTGGCTGGCTGGCTTCAAACTTCCAGTAAAGTAGGATTTCCCAGCTAAAAATATATGTGCTTGAATTTAAGAGGGCTCTTCCCTGACACACCCTGCAGTCCTTCTTCCCCTTGACAAAGCCACTCTTCTGGAAGATGCTTAGGGAGAAGTGAATGGGGCCAGTGCAGAAAAAAAGTTTCCCTAGTGACTGCTTTGGCAGGGTTACATGGCTTTGTTTGTAGTGAACTCTCCAGCTATGAAATATATTGGGAGGCACTGCCTGCCTTATTGCAATTAAAATGAAAGAAAGTAACCTAAATGAACCCCCTAACACTGATGTGAATAAACGATACCAGCTTCTAGCAGCTAATTATGGATCTCAGTACATGAAGTATTGTTTAATGTGTAACGGATTATAATGTCCTTTTTTTTAGTATAATTTCCAAATGGTGACATCTTGGACACAATTAGGGTCAGATATAAATGCTTGTGTTGTTTACGGCAGATTTAACAGCACAGTAGCTATGGGAATAGCTGGATATGTATTTAATTGTAACAATTTAACCTTCAAATAGTGGTGCCTGCTGGAGTTGACCCAGTAAAACTCCATAAATGACACAGCTTGACCCACGTGACCCTGATAGTGGCCTGTCTTTATCAGATAGTCAATTTCTAATGATGTTCAAGCAGAAATCTTGGTGAATTGTTACAGATTAAATTGTGTATGGAAAGCAGTCCTTTAATGTTTTGTGAAGTTGGAGGTTTAAATGAGTAGCAGTTGGACTGATTTACATTTGTGAAGATTGGAATGCTAGACAAACAGTGAACCCATTTATTTTCCAACTGGGTAGCTTTGGAAATTTATCCTTATGCTAGCTAAATAGATAGAGGGAAAATAGTGTAATAAAAAAGTGGATTGAAAAGAATTAGCTCTGCTCTTAAAGGAAAATTGGTTTGTTTATTTGTGGACTTTTTTTTTTTTTTTCTGTGGGATTACTGCCTGCTGCTGCTGATGATTGAAAATAGAGATTATGGGAGGATCCTGAAATCTTTATTTATGGTCAACACTCTTTTGCAGAAGTTCCTATTATTCCTATATCCCAATCCTAGTATACTAGGCTACTAACAAGACAAAATGATTTTGAGTAGCTATGTTTAAATGCAGAATTCATGCATAAAAGTTGTTCTTTGGTGTTTTTCTCTAGTTTCCATCTTTTGTATTTTTGTCCATTGACAGCAATGCTGAGAAAAATTCTTTTGTGCGCCTTACAAGATTAGGTAAAAGAGTCGTAACTAGTGCCAACATGTAACGCTTGTTTTTCCCAAAGAAGTCGCATTTAAAATCAACGAAAAACAAAGAAAATCCGCCAGTGCATCAGTGGGAGATGAAACCACCTCTGCACCCAGCAGAAAACACGAAGTCTGAACTGAGAATGTTGTTCAGCTGCCTGCATTCCTTTTGCTCCAGGGTAAGACAGGCCTTAGCAAGCTAATTTTTTTTAAAGCATGTAGTAAATGAAAAAATACACTGCTGAAGTGCAATTCGCTCGCACGGCAATACTTAACACACGTGGCTCCATGCAACATTGTTTGCAGCAAAATCCTGGCTGAAGGATTTTGTTTCTCAGCCCTCAGAGCAGCGACACAGTTTGAGTTAAACTGCACGGGCTGCACGGGAGCATCGGGATGCCTTTCCCAACAAAAAGTGTCAGTGCCTTTTGCTTCAGCAGTGTTGATATGTGGAGCCAGAAGTGCTCTACCTGTGCCTGCGTGGCACGTGGCAGCTTTTTGCATGAGTGGCTTCAAACACACACACAGCTCCACGGATCCCTTGTGTTCCGCGCGCGCAGCTGTCCTGGGGAGAGGCTGCCAGTGGCCTGCCCGTTTGACAGCCTGTGGGCTGGGGTCTGCCCGCGTGGGAAGTCATCCTCTGCATGGTCCCCTGTGCCCTGGGGGAAACCTGCTGCTCCTGATGAACTCCTTAGGGTTCAAATTCTGCGGTTGATTTCATATTAGGCGAGCTCGGTGACAAGCGTATTTGGCTTGCCTGGGCCCCTGGGAGTTCAATGTGTGAACTGTGCACTCATTGGGTGACAAAGAGGTAAGCACCAGGTGAAAAACCTAAAATCCTGGCATGCTGGCTCCCAGGTACAATGGGACAGGGCAAGTAAGATGAAGTATGAGGAATTCTGGCCATCCACACTTTCAACCTTATTTGACTCTTAAAACCAGATTTAGCCTCTCCTGCAGTGAAAGATCTGTAACCACTACAGACTGGGTTTGCACAGGGCAGAATTTAAACCTGGCTCAGCTTTAAAATGGGAGGGCAAATTGAAGCCTAGCCTCCCACTTTTTTTATGGAATTGGCATAGGATGTAAATCAGGGCGCAATTTGGGCACACATATTAAACGGAGTCGAGGAGCATATTAAGATGCCACTGTGTTAGGAGTATATAATTAGGCAAGATTATTACTCTTCTAGCAGGCAGATGGTAGTCTTCAGCCTTCCCTAAAACCCTCACCCAATTTTTTTAATAGGCATGCAAGATGAACAGGAGAGAATATACAATAGGCTGCATTAACATGCCAGATTGGACTGAGCACCATAAATTGATAATAGTACTTTTGACACGACTGTGACATTAGTAGAATGACCATTATAATTAACCTACATCCTAGAACCTCTGTCATATTTTACACTGGCAAAAGGAAGGCCATTTATATTACAAAATGACCTCTGTTATCACCTTGTTTGGAAGGGAAGGTGTGCCTAGACTAATCACAAGAAGAATAAAACTTCTATTTTGAGAAGTAGCTCTTTCATTGTTCAGAACAGATATTTAAGGAGATCTCACTGCTGTCTGTCATCTTTTCTGATGCACAGGACATGTGTCAAGGTACTGAAGACTACTTAAGAAGGCAAGAGAAATGTTGCTGTGAAGGAAGATGGCTTCGTGTGTGCCTCCTCTGGTACTGATCTGCCAGATCTTTGTGCCTCTAGAAAGAAACAAAATCTGGAAGCATTTATTTGATTTCCTGAAGATTAAGACAGTTCAGACTTACCACACCCTCACCTTTCCCCTCTGCTTTTTGCAATCAAGGACTTGGGCTCTGCTTTTCCCCTTTCCTCTCTTTTTAAATGCTGAGCTTCCAGTACAACTCACACTGACGTTCATCTGTGTGCATCACTGAGAGAACAAAGCCACTCTTTTACCCCACAGTTCATCAGTCCACACCTGTGCTTTATTAATTCTGGGGTTCTGTCAAAATGTCCATTTCAAAGGCTGGAAAGTGGGAGCCGTGCCTGAGTTTGTACATTTTCACCAGGATACACAGACACAGAATCCCAGTTCAACTTCAAATGGCAAACCTCAGCTCGGTGTGCTTTTCATGTAGTGTTTTATAAAAAGCAGGTGTGGACAATATGTTAATTTGTATTCTAAATTTTGAGACATACAGCGAAGATAAGCAGTGCTCAGGCCTGCAGAATTTATAAAATGACCACTCATGCAAAAATCTAATATTGGTGTTTGAAATAAGGATGTCCCTGGCATTGTATTCCCCCTCCCCTGCTTGACAGAGAACAAAAGCAGCATTGTGTGGGCATTTTACAGTTTATACTGGAGGTAAGTGTTTACAGCTACATCAGGACAGCAATTTCAATGAGTATGTAACCATTTTTAGCCCAGTTTCTATTAAAATAAAGGCAATTTCAGATAGAAGGGTAGAGCAGGCTATTTAAACACCTCTCAGCGATAGCAGATGGGGGTTTTAAGCCATACTCTGAGCTGACTTCAAACGGCAGGGAGAAAATATCACAGGAGCAGGGAACAAGGCGCTAAAGATGCCGGCAGAGTGAGAGGAAGGACACACAAACTGGGGGGGGAAGTGGGAAAGCCGGAGGCAGGCTGACATCATCGCTGTAGTCAAAAGTGTCAAAAGTGTCAAAGACACAGCTGAGCCCACTTGCAAGATTTTCCACTCCGTTTTGTTAGTCACACACATGCAGCCTGACAAAGTGTGAAAGGCAGTGTCTGTTTGCAAGTTTATTTTTCCAGTGGTTTCCTCCCCCCCCCACCTTGAAATTTTCTGCAGAAATTAGGTATATTGAGGTTACTGTCAACGTGGGGTGAAGGGCTTCTGAGGAAAGTTAAATATGTTTACAGAGAAGAAAGGGGCACACTCTCACACCATTAAGCTGACTGTCACTAAGCTCTGCAGGTACTTAGGCGATGGAAAAACTTCAAATTAGGAGTAAGCTGGACAGAGACATGAGAGATAAGAGGATGCTAAAACCTCTAGGCTAGGAGCAGAGCTTAATATTCACAAAACCTGCTACAGCTTTAAGCATCAGTATCAAGAAAAACGTGGGGGAAATATCTCAGAAACTGCCTGGCTGGAGCAATTAGATCCTGGAGCTGAATAGCTTTATGAGAGGGGAAATAGGAGACAGTGCCTATTTGACACCAGGGGACCAGGCTTAGTGGCTCAGGAGCTCTCTTTCAGGCCTGTGTCCAGTCTGTCTTCCTGGAGTACAGTGTGTGAGACAATGCCTTTTTCTCCTCACTCTGAAAAAGTCACATTCAGGAGGCCAGTAAAGGGACTGGCATGTTATGTTAGTGGAGTTCATGGCCTGAACAAAAGTCCCCTTAAGTGAAGGGAGCCTAATTACCATCCACACCGAGACTTGCACTGGATGGTGAGTGGTAGGTACTCAAAAATAATAAAACAAACAGTCAAGTTGTCCACAAAAGCAGAAAAATCACTGAATTGTGACAAAGAGCATTAGGCAAAAAAAGGGCAAGCATCATCTGGGCCGGGATCAACTGTTTAAAGGGTAGGAATGCGAGAGTCGTGCAATAGCAAGACCAAAGGATGGGCTGCCCCAAGGAGCAGTGAGATGTGTGCCAATATAAATATTACCTAGCTTGGAAAGCAGAAGGAGATGGAAGGAGCAAGGGCCCAGAACACCAGAAAAAAAATTCAGCCTTGGCAAAGAAAAAGCAGTGCAATCTGAAGAAACAATTCTGTGTTCTCATGAACATTGCATGCATTTTGTTAAGAAGAAAACCTGAATGGTAGATGGTAACTGAAAATGAAACATGGAATCAAACACAGAGCACTACATACTCAGCAAAGCTACTGTAGAGAAGGACCCAAAGGTTTTAAATTGTAATGGGGGAAGAAAATGCAAAACTGAGTAATAAGGCTAAACAAGTCCTGCAATAGCTGGTGGGCCTTGACACACCCATTGGTGATTTTTGGATATAATTGACCTGTTTGTGAATAAAAATGTTCTCTTCAAGAAATAAATTACATATTGGTGGAATTAGTGACTGGAGCGAAAGGAAAAAGCAAATCTAAAACCCCACAATAACATTATTTTGGATACAGAGGGAAAGCAGAAACTTAAAACAGTTAAACTGAAGTCTTATAAACACATCCTCACTCAGAATCTGCTGTATGGTTTTGATTAGCTTGAGCAGAGGAAGAAAAAATAATCCTGGAGGACAACAGAAATTATTAATGAAATGGTGAGTGACAAGATTTTTCTGTCACAAAAAGAGAACAAGAAAGGTTTCACAGTAGATCTGAAAACCCCCCAAGCTGCTGATGGGCCAGGTGTCTAACAATGTGGACGTTTATTGTTATTCAGGTAACAAAACCAGAAGATTTGAAGCTGTTATTGAGAGAATGCAGTCAGTGGGATGCTTTGCCATAGGAACCACAGAAGAGCTATGTTGGAGCATCCATGAAATAGGATTTTTTGTAAAAAACAACAAAATTAATTCTTCAGAGGGCCACTAGTCCCAAATTGTGAGGACGAAAGGAACCCTACAAGCAGCCTGCTTTATTAGGCTCCATGAGAGCTGTTGCAATAGAATCAGAATTAGGGTCACTTTTGAGAATTTCTGAAATTCTTTGAAACTCCTGCAACCACTCCCTGTTTTCACTAGATGAACTAGACTGTATTTCAGGTAAATTCATTCTTTTGTTCTCAGTCTAAGACACCTGTAAGACTATTTCAGCAACCCTTTGCCCAAAATACATGCAAAGTAAAAATCAAATAGAAGATTAGATTGAAGTCTGAGGAATAAAAAGGCTGAGAATTATTAAATAACCCAGTTAAGCTCCATTTCAGAAGCATCTAACAGCACTTTTCCGGGGGGATCAGCGGCCCCAGGGAGCACCACGATGTGTGTTAGCTGCAAAGTGAAATTGCACATTAGTTTGCAGTTGTAATGGTAAAAGAGGAATATTAAAAATATTCATAGCAGCTGTGGGTTTTTTATTTTTGGGTGGGGGGAGGGTGGAAATAAAAAGAAAGTTCACTTCCTCAGATCCAAGAGTGCTAACTATGATGAAAATCTTTTGCACTCCGGCTAACAAACATTGTCTGCTTTGCTTGACTGATGAAGATTAGCTGACTTCTTACATTAAAGAAGTTTGTCTTGTACGGGCTGAAGTGACAAGACAATAACTAAGTGCTAATTGTGCATAACCAACACTAAAGATATGCGGCCCCATTATGGCATGTAATAAATGAAGCGAACAACAGAAATATATTAGGGGCTTTAATAATGATACCAGAACCGTGGTTTGGAAAAAAACAGGATGTGAAAGGTTTAGGAAACGAAATCCAGGGTACTGTGTGTGCCTCTTAAATGGGTACTGTGGGAGCCTCTGCCTGCCTTGCTCGGCTTCTCAGTTCTGTGGCGAGACAAAATTGATATAGGACTTTAAATAGCATTAGAACCTATAATTACTTTGCATTATTATATAGTTTAAGCAGTGGTTATTACTTGCCTGGTATTTTAATTTCCCATGCAACATGATGAAAAAGGTCAATTTGGCTTTTTTTAAAGAGCGTAATTGTAGTGTGCTACACTTATTAGCAGCTGTACATTTTATGGTTCTTTAGGGATGTTTGATTTTTAAATGACTACAATGTTAAAAAATAATACACTGTAGGACAAAGTGAGTGAGGAAAGCTTATTTAGAGCTGTGTCTAACTTTGTCATGTTAGACTATCATCTTCCTAATTTTTCACTGCTTCCCTAAAAATGTCTATCTGGCGTTTCTTCCCAGCTGAAGAAAGGAAAAATAATATGAATGCTATAAAACGCTAAAAAGTACCATGTAATAACTGAAAACTAACTGAAAATAATAGGGACATTAAGGAGTGGACATAATTGGCTCTCTCACTTCCTAGACCTCATACAGGTCCCTGGCAAAGCTGCTATCAGCTCTGGTGGAGTCAGAAATGGAGCTCCCGGGGAAATCTCCAGCTACACTCGGAGTGTAGCTGGTATAAACTTGGCTCTATTCACCTCGGAGGAAATCAGATGTTACAATTTTACCATTTTTGACATTCGCTCTCCAACTGTGCCATATGGGTGATGCTTCAGAACGGGGTGTCAGGTTTGGATCCTTGGGATTTTTATAACCTACGGTTTGGATATGGAAATAAAAATAGGACTGTAAGAGGTCCAATGCTGCCACAGAGGAAATGGTGGGAACAACATTTTTTAAATTTAAATGATTACAGTTCTGGCAACAGGAAGAAACAATGTGTACTTTAAAAGGAATACATGTGATAAAAATGAAGAATTAAAGTGAAATTAATGCAATAATGACAAATGGTACTGTTATGCTCTTCTGCAGAAAAGGATCTCAAAGACCTTTATAAATATTAATTAATTAAACCTGACAGACAGCCTTTTGAAGGAGAGGAAGTGACATTATTCTTTTTTATTGATGCGGGATTTGAGACACAAAAAGTTTTCTGGCCAAGGTCATGACAGATGTTCTGTATGAGTCCCAGGAATAGCATCCGGGTCTTGCTCTCCATCTTGGGGTTCTACAACTGGAAAGTGTTTCCTCTTTGGAATGTATGCCCACACCAGTGCTGAGCTAGCTCTTAGCTTATGGAGCAGACCCAAGAAATTCTCTTACCTCTGATTACAAAGCTGGCATGCAAAACAGTCCAGGTGATAAACATTGTCCTTTGCTCTCATCACCATCTCAAAAGCAGGTATGAGCTTACTGCAGGCAGCACAGTTTCCTGTAACGCCAAATAACCTGGAGATGCAGAAAGAAATAGATTCTTGATTCACTTTCTTTTTAATTTTTTTTAAAGATTTATTTTTTCCCCCCACAGTCTGGTCTTTGGCTGACTTCCCAGCACACCTCCTTTTGGAAAGGCTGGCCTTTGGTGCTTCAACTCTGCCCGATTTGCAGCACAAAGACATAGCCTTGCTGAAGAGAGCTTTATGACAGACTCATATTGCACCTATTGTGATGTTACACTTTTTTCCTGCAGGTTATACTGACCTTTCTTGATAAAAGAAACATCTTGTTAAACTAAACAAAGAAACAGTAAACACATTAGGGACGTTACATAACTGTGCAGGCAGAGGTCAAGCTGTTTGCATTAAGTGGGAAGAGTCTTCTTCTTAGATCCTGCCGTGCAGGAGAGAGCCACATAACCTTGGCTTTTGGTGCTGCTTATTACTAAAACACACTTTAGCTAGAAAAGAAATAACACTTGTAAAAGCCAACATTCTTCGCATTTTTGACATCTAGTGCTAAAAGCTTTACCACTATTATTAAAAGAACATTTTATGAACAAGTCATTTAAATCGTCAGAAAGCATTAGCAGTTCAAGCACCTTACAACCCTATACCGTAGTTATTGCTATGATTATGTTATTCAGGTAGCACATTAAAGTAAATGAGGCTGTAAACTATATATAGTCACATCAGGAGTAGAAGTATAAAATACTGTAAGAACAATATGAAATGCTGGTTTTGCCAGACATCTATATAATTTTCTTTTTAAATTCCCTTTGCTGAAGACTTTTCAATACTTTTCAAGTGCGTGTACTGCACACACAAAAAAACAACGCACCAAAAAAAAAATCCCAACCAACATACGTACACATCCTTTTGTGACACAGAAGGATTATAATGAACAAGAAAAAACACGTTAGCTCTACATGGCAGCAATCTTTGAAACTAAGTTTATTTAAACTACTTAATAGTTGTGATGGATTATTAAAAGTAATGCTCTGCTTGTGCATAGCAGTTAATGCTGTTTTTAACTATGAAGCACACCAGATGAAAACGCCACATCTGCCACTTTTCTTTTTTTCCTCAACATCAGGCTGACAGCAGAAAAATATAATGGCTCTCAAGGGAAACACCAAATTAAAAGCAGTTCTAAACTAATGAATTCAAAGGTGCTCTGTAGAAAATTCAGTTTGGTAACATAAAAATGAACACAGTTTTTTAATCACATCCCTCCATTTTACTGAATTTCATGGGTTGCCAACAATCCTACTTAATTCTAAATCCTTTTACCTTCTGCTTCTGCTTAAGGTGTGCTGCCTACAGAATCTGTGCCTGTTTAATTTAGCAGTTGCGACCCTTTTCCTCCTGTCTGAGATGCTGGTTACTGTGATCAC